>NC_034193.2:34742545-35042545 GCF_002021735.2 Oncorhynchus kisutch | reverse complement strand
ATCCAAAATGTAATCTAGAATCGGCTTACTATTTCTCAACAAAGCCTCCTTCACTCACGCTGCCAAACATACCCTCGTAAAACTGACTATCCTACCGATCCTTGACTTTGGCGACGTCATTTACAAAATAGCCTCCAACACTTTACAAAGCAAACTGGGTGCAGTCTATCACAGAGCCGTCCGTTTTGTCACCAAAGCCCCATATACCACCCACCACTGTGACCTGTATGCTCCCGTCGGCCGGCCCTCGCTACATATTCGTCGCCAAACCCACTGGCTCCAGGTCATCTATAAGTTTTTGGTAGGTAAAGCTCCGCCTTAACTCAGCTCATTGGTCACCATAGCAACACCCACCCGTAGCACGCGCTCCAGCAGGTATATCTTACTGGTCACCCCCAAAGCCAACACGTCCTTTGGCCGCCTTTCCTTCCAGTTCTCTGCTGCCAATGACTGGAACGAATTGCAAAACTCGCTGAAGTTGGACACAACTTCCTCACTAACTTTAGGCATCAGCTATCTGAGCAGCTTACCGATCGCTGCAGCTGTACACAGCCCATCTGTAAATAGCTCATCCAACTACCTACCTCATCCACATGTTTTATTTACTTAGGTTAATTGTAATTACTAAGCTACTATGGCCCATTTGCCTTACCTCCTTACTCCATTTGCACACACTGTATATAGATATTTCTGTTGTTATTGACTGTACATTTGTTTATCCCACGTGTAACTATGTGTTGTTGTTTGTGTCACACTGCTTTTTTTTATATTTGCCAGGTCACAGTTGTAAATGAGAACTTGTTCTCAACTGGCCTACCTGGTGAAAAAAACAAAAACATAATTTTATTGACAACACCCAAATGGAAACTGTCATTAATGCAGTTCTTAAAAAATTACACGTCATTCTTAAAACTGTAGCAGTTTTCTTAGTTACATGTTCAACTATCATCAGCTGATCCAGGAAATCATTTTCTGAATGCCAGTCAAATGATTAACATCACGTCATAGGTAAAGTTGGGGTCCTACAGTAGGTATATGTTGTTGTTAGGTGAAGTTATGGGCCCAACAGTAGGTCTATGTTGTTGTTAGGTGAAGTTATGGATCCTACAGTAGGTATATGTTGTTGTTAGGTGAAGTTATGGGCCCAACAGTAGGTCTATGTTGTTGTTAGGTGAAGTTATGGGCCAATTTGGCAAACACTTAGTTTACAAACCCTCATTGTCAGGCTGATGGAAAAGCTAGCCAAAGAGCATTTTACTGGTTGAAGTGTTTTTTAAATATAAAGCAGTTAATTTGCGAGGATGACACAAACATTATATTAAGCAGGACATTCAAACGAGCCTTACAATTATAATCCAAAGTAGTGTGAAATGCACTCATACACAACCTGTAAATTTAGGTTACTCCCCTTAGTTTCACATTCACATTCAGAATACATTGTGAAAAACGAATATCTTTGTTCACCATTTTTGCTCCATCCATAACTATCGGTTTCCTCATTAGCAGGGAGGAATTTCTACAACTAAATTGCATGTGCATCAACCTCGTGCCGCAATTTTAGCAAGCACAGAAAGGGGCTTATATTGAAGACCAAAGGTTGTCTTTTTTATTTAAATTTTATTTACATTTCACCTTTATTTAACCAGGTAGGCTAGTTGAGAACAAGTTCTCATTTACAACTGCGACCTGGCCAAGATAAAGCATAGCAGTGTGAACAGACAACAACACAGTTACACATGGAGTAAACAAGTAGAAAAAAATAGTCTATATACATTGTGTGCAAAAGGCATGAGGAGGTAGGCGAATAATTACAAATTTGCAGATTAACACTGGAGTGATAAATGATCAGATGGTCATGTGCAGGTAGAGATACTGATAAAAACAGTATGGGGATGAGCTAGGTAAATTGAGTGGGCTATTTACCGATGGACTTAAGTACAGCTGCAGCGATCGGTTAGCTGCTCAGATAGCAGATGTTTAAAGTTGGTGAGGGAGATAAGTGTCCAACTTCAGCGATTTTTGCAATTCGTTCCAGTCACAGGCAGCAGAGAACTGGAAGGAAAGGTGGATGATCATTGTGATACACTTGCTGGAGCGCGTGCTACGGGTGGGTGTTGCCATCGTGACCAGTGAACTGAGATAAGACGGAGCTTTACCTAGCATGGACTTGTAGAGGACCTGGAGCCAGTGGGTCTGGCGATGAACATGTAGCGAGGGCCAGCCGACTAGAGCATACAGGTCGCAGTGGTGGGTGGTATAAGGTGCTTTAGTAACAAAACGGACGGCACTGTGATAAACTGCATCCAGTTTGCGGAGTAGAGTATTGGAAGCTATTTTGTAGATGACATCGCCGAAGTCGAGGATCGGTAGGATAGTCAGTTTTACTAGGGTAAGTTTGGCGGCGTGAGTGAAGGAGGCTTTGTTGCGAAATAGAAAGCAGACTCTAGATTTGATTTTAGATTGGAGATGTTTGATATGAGTCTGGAAGGAGAGTTTACAGTCTAGCCAGACACCTAGGTACTTATAGATGTTCACATATTCTAGGTCGGAACCATCCAGGGTGGTGATGCTAGTCGGGCGTGCGGGTGCAGGCAGCGAACGGTTGAAAAGCATGCATTTGGTTTTACTAGTGTTTAAGAGCAGTTGGAGGCCACAGAAGGAGTGTTGTGTGGCATTGAAGCTCGTTTGGAGGTTAGATAGCACAGTGTCCAAGGAAGGGCCAAGAAGTATACAGAACGGTGTCGTCTGCATAGAGGTGGATCAGGGAATCGCCCGCAGCAAGAGCAACATCATTGATATATACAGAGAAAAGAGTCGGCCCGAGAATTGAACCCTGTGGCACCCCCATAGAGACTGCCAGATGCCCTCTGATTTGACACACTGAACTCTGTCTGCAAAGTAGTTGGTAAACCAGGCAAGGCAGTCATTAGAAAATCCGAGGCTACTGAGTTTGCCGATAAGAATATGGTGATTGGCAGAGTCAAGCCTTGGCCAGGTCGATGAAGACGGCTGCACAGTACTGTCTTTTATCAATGGCGGTTATGATATCGTTTAGTACCTTGAGCGTGGCTGAGGTGCACCTGTGACCGGCTCGGAAACCAGATTGCACAGCGGAGAAGGTACGGTGGGATTCGAGATGGTCAGTGATCTGTTTGTTGACTAGGCTTTTGAAGACCTTAGATAGACCTATATCCATCCTGCCCTGCCTGTAACAGTTTGGGTCCAGGGTATCTCCCCCTTTGAAGAGGGGGATGACTGTGGCAGCTTTCCAATCCTTGGGGATCTCAGACGATATGAAAGAGAGGTTGAACAGGCTGGTAATAGGGGTTGCAACAATGGCGGCGGATAGTTTCAGAAATAGAGGGTCCAGATTGTCAAGACCAGCTGATTGGTACAGGTCCAGGTTTTGCATCTGCTATCTGGATTTGGGTAAAGGAGAAGCTGGGGAGGCTTGGGCGAGTAGCTGCGGGGGGGTGGAGCTGTTGGCCGAGGTTGGAGTAGCCAGGAGGAAGGCATGGCCAGCCTTTGAGAAATGCTTGTTGAAGTTTTCGATTATCATGGATTTATCAGTGGTGACCGTGTTACCTAGCCTCAGTGCAGTGGGCAGCTGGTTCTCCATGGACTTCAGTGTCCCAGAACTTCTTGGAGTTAAAGCTACAGGATGCAAATTTCTGCTTGAAAAAGCTGGCCTTTGCTTTCCTGACTGACTGCGTGTATTGGTTCCTGACTTCCCTGAACAGTTGCATATCGCGGCGACTATTCGATGCTATTGCAGTCCGCCACAGGATGTTTTTGTGCTTGTCGAGGGCAGTCAGGTCTGGAGTGAACGAAGGGCTATATCTGTTCTTAGATCTGTATTTTTTTAACAGAGCATGCTTATCTAAGATGGTGAGGAAGTTACTTTTAAAGAATGACCAGGCATTCTCAACTGACAGGATGAGGTCAATATCCTTCCAGGATACCCGGGCCAGGTCAATTAGAAAGGCCTGCTCGCAGAAGTGTTTTAGGGAGTGTTTGACAGTGATGAGGGGTGGTCGTTTGACTGCGGACCCGTAGCGGATACAGGCAATGAGGCAGTGATCGCTGAGATCCTGGTTGAAGACAGCGGAGGTGTATTTGGAGGGCCAGTTGGTCAGGATAACGTCTATGAGGGTGCCCCTTGTTTACAGATTTTGGGTTGTACCTGGTGGGTACCTTGATGATTTGTGTGAGATTGGGGCATCTAGCTTAGATTGTAGGACTGCCGGGGAGTTAAGCATATCCCAGTTTAGGTCACCTAACAGAACAAACTCAAGCTAGATGGGGGGGGGGGGGCGATCAATTCACAAATGGTGTCCAGGGCACAGCTGGGAGCTGAGGGGGGTCGGTAGCAGGCGGCAACAGTGAGAGACTTATTTCTGGAGAGAGTAATTTTTAAAATTAGTAGTTTGAACTGTTTGGGAATGGACCTGGAAAGTATGACATTACTTTGCAGGCTATCTCTGCAGTAGACTGCAACTCCTCCCCCTTTGTCGGTTCTATCTTGACGGAAAATGTTATAGTTGGGTATGGAAATCTCTGAATTTTTGGTGGCCTTCCAAAGCCAGGATTCAGACACGGCAATGACATCAGGGTTGGCAGAGTGTGCTCAAGCAGTGAGTAAAACAAACTTAGGGATGAGGCTTCTGATGTTGAAATGCATGAAACCAAGGCTTTTTTGATCACAGAAGTCAACAAATGAGGGTGCCTGGGGACATGCAGGGCCTGGGTTTACCTCTGGCACACTGCTTCAAGTTTCAACAACACGAATAACTTATTTCTAGCCTAAAATCATCGATGTCACTACTAATGTGAAAACAAGACCAAATTTGACTTCTTGCTCATTTTAAGACAATTGTCATATACTTTTTACATTCATTACAGACTGGCTACGCTATTGGCCATACCTTTTACAATGGATTTCCACTGTTGTGTGCCTTTAATCATCTGTCTGACTTTGTTGTTCACACAGGAGATAGAACTGACTACCATGGGTCCTCTGAGGAGCCTCAACAACCTCATGATGCTGACAAGGCAGAGAAGGGTCTCTCCACATCAGAACACCTCAAGAAACACGAGCAGAGATCCACAGGGAATAAATCTCACTGCTGCTCTGACTGTGGGAAGAGATTCACCTCCTCAGCAGGCATTAAAATTCATCAGAGAATCCACACAGGAGAGAAACCTTTTACCTGTACTCAATGTGGGAAGAGTTTTACAACATCTGGCCATCTGACTCTACACCAGAGAACACACACAGGAGAGAAACCTTATAGCTGTGGTCAATGTGGGAAGAGTTTTTCCTCATCTAGCAGTCTCACTCAACACCAGAGAATTCACACAGGAGAGAAACCTTATAGCTGTGGTCAATGTGGGAAGAGTTTTGGTCAATCTGGAGATCTGACAGTGCACCAGAGAATACATACAGGACAGAAACCTTATAGCTGTGATCAATGTGCCAAGAGTTTTGTTGGATCTGGTCTGCTGACATTACACCAGAGAACACACACAGGAGAGAAACCGTATAGCTGTAATCAATGTGAGAAGAGTTTTAATACATCTGGCCATCTTGTTGTACACCAAAGAACACACACGGGAGAGAAACCTTACAGCTGTGATCAATGTGGGAAGAGTTTTACTCAGCTAAGCAACCTGATATCACACCAGAGAACACACACGGGAGATAAATCTTATAGCTGTGATCAATGTGGGAAGAGTTTTACTCAGCCAAGCAACCTGACACGACACCAGAGAACACACACGGGAGAGAAACCGTATAGCTGTGATCAATGTGGGAAGTTTTTTTTTACATCTAGCCATCTGAAGATACACCAGAGAACACACACAGGAGAGAAACCGTATAGCTGTGATCAATGTGGGAAGAGTTTTGTTACTTCTGGCCAGCTGACTTTACACCAGAGAACACACACGGGAGAGAAACCTTATAGCTGTGATCAATGTGGGAAGAGTTTTACTACATCTAGCAATCTGACTATACACCAGAGAACACACACAGGAGTTAAAGGTTATAGCTGTGACCAGAGATAATCTGATTAAAGATCTCTGATCAAATATTAGAAAATACATACATGAAGGAGTTGTTTCATGATTTCAATGAATTAATGTTACAATTTAGAAAGTTTTTTACATTGTAGTAGGAGTATTTTAATGATGTCACAATGTAGAACCCTAAACGTTTGCCCCCTGTTCTATTGATTTCAGCATGATATGGATATTAGCCTCAGGGGAAGATTTTAGGCTCTGAATTGAAACTGTACTATTTATATGATTTAACAAAAATTTACTAACAAAAAAAGAACTGTGTTACACTTACCACGTTGGTGACCCACTGGAATCAAAATGCAACACTTCAAAATGTAGCTAGATGTTCTCTACAAATTGTCCTCTAACCAGTGACGTACACATCATTCCCATATTCCGTGTGGTTTTTGAGCTGTTAGTTTTAACAGGACGTGCAACCTCATCTCTCTCCTCTCGCACAATTGATTTCAACATTATATCGATGAGGTATGACAAATAAGTGTTGTTCCTTTGTTTAGAGACCCCTACATTTAAATGCATCACTCCAAAATGTAGCTGACTGTCTTCTGCAGGTTGTCCTCTAACCAGTGAGGTAAAAGATATCTCCCATTTCCATGTTTTTTTGTTTTAGTTTCAACAGCACGTACAACCTGATTTCCCCCCTAATCGATAAGTGATTTATTGCTACTTGTCAAAACAACAGCGTTTTTGGTGCTTGTGCAGTTAAGGAGCTTGTTTAAATAAATACAAGAAATAGATTATTGTGGGAGATGTTTGTGTAAATAGCACATGTTATGTTTAGGTTTTCAATTTATCCCAAACTGTTTCTGCATATTGGTTATTGATTTGGACACGTTAAAACTGTGTTTTGACAGTGGCCTATCCCATCTAGCAAAATGTCATTGAAAAGACGTTGAAAATATGACTATGCACCCAAATATTTCATATTTACATTTCATGTAACATTTAGTAGTGATATTTATTAATGCAACCAACTGACAGTTTTTTGGGTACAATTATATTGACATTGTTGCCCTGCTTTTAGAATATCAGGGTTATTTCTCACATGTGCCAACCCAAATGTACTAGAGCATGACATTGGGGACTGGGCCCCGATCCAACAACATGCCTATCGAGTGAACCCTGAAAAAAGAGAGAAGCTCCGCAGTGAGGTGGAAAGTTACTACGGATAATGCAGGAGTTTCCTCTTGAAATCAGACATGTCTGTGGTAAGGACAACTTGGTTTCTGATTGTCTCAAGGGTGGGCAGTCAAAAAGTTTTGCGTTAAGCCAGGGAGTTGCCATGGATTACAATGTATTTTGACTGCACGTTTTTCCGTATTTGGAGATTATTTTTGTTTGGGTTCGTTCAGAGGGGACGAGAGTTTTAGAAGCTAGTGAGTTTTAGGAAGACGAGAGTTCTGGAAACTGAGTTTTTCAAAAAATTAAGATTGTAGAAAAATATATATATATTTAGAAATTTGTGTTTTCCTGTTTTTAATTGTTGACAGTCAGTGGACACCATGTTTATATTGGTGAAGGTAAAGCATTGTAGTTTATAATGTGAAATGCAAGTTGTTTTCTGTTGGTGGTCAGCAAACTTGTCCAACAAAAACATAGGATATTCTTGTTGTCTTAATAAAGGGGAAGGTGTTACAGGCTTTGGGTTTTCCATTTATGTTTTGAGGTTGGACTTTAGCTCCTGAGCCCGAAAAGTTCGTTAGCACGAAGGACGCCTCGTTAGTCAGTATGTGTTACACCTGTGCTGGCTTGTCCAGCTCGTTAGTGGGAAGGTGTTTCACCTGAGCTGGTCCAGGTTCTCTTTAAGAGTGTCTGGCCCAGTGCTTCAGTTGTCTTGATAGATGTGGAGAGTCAACACCTTTAGTTGCTCTACCTTTTTGGTTTGCTTCCTGTCTTTACGTTTGTTAGTATAGTTTTTCTTTTGTTTGCCTCTTCCTGGGCAGATTTAGTGGGTCTCATTGTGGGTGTCTTTTAGGTCCCAATTGTTGTTACTAGTCAATTTTCAGTGGACACCCTCAGTGTCTTTCAGAACCCCTCCAAAAAACAAGCTTATATTTTGGGTTGGATATTGCATACAATTAATATTTTAATCAATGGAATTTCCTTAGGGTGCTCGTTATTCTTCTGTTGTGTACTAAATATGTTTTTATTTTCATTGTGTTGCATTCATGCCTGAAATGTGCTATATAAATAAAGCTTGATTTGATTCCAACAACAAAATGTTATTTTTATTTCACCTTCATTTAACCAGGTAGGCCAGTTGAGATAAAGTTATAATTTACAACTGTGACCTGGCCAAGATAAAGCAAAGCAGTGCGACAAAAACAACACCGAGTTACACATGATATAAACAAAAGTACAGTCAGTAACACAACAGAAAATCTATATACAGTGTTTGCAAATGGAGTTTAGGCAATAAATAGGCCTTAGTGGCGAAATAATTACAATTTAGCAATTAAACACTGGAGTGATGAATGTGCAAGTAGAGATACTGGGGTGCAAAGGAGTAAAAATAAATAACAATACGGGGATGAGGTAGTTGGATGTGGCTATTTACAGAGGGGCTGTGTAGAGGTGCAATGATTTGTAAGCTGCTTTGACAGCTGATGCTTAAAGTTAGTGAGGGATATATATATATATGAACCCAATGAGCGACCAATCGAAAGACTCTTGGTCCTTCTTAGTATGAAAATCGGTATCAATCCCATGTCAAAGGATTCAACTACTGAAAACAGAAACAAACAAATGGATCAACCAGATCAATTCCACTTTTCCAGCCTGCTGAAGGTGTGGTTGAGCGGTAAACACCACCCCCGGCTCTACCAGGGGCTTGAGGTGGTCTCCCACAGCTCTGATTATGTCATGTTCTGTGGCCTTGCCGTTCCATTTCTTGACTGCCCCTTCAACACAGAAATAAACACATTCAGTCATATTATATAAAACATTCAAGGTAATGGATATGGAGCATCTATGGCCTCAGTTACACCTGGCACCTAAATGTGACTTCTGAATATGCATAAGCAATGTAAAGAGATGGGGTGAATGAGTGTGGAAAAGTACATTTTACACACATTACCTTCATAATATCAAAGAACAAATGTGTGTGCCTGAGAGGAAATTAACGTTCATACAGCCAAAAGGGGTGAGAAATTACACCAATATCAGTGGACAATTTGCACTAATGTAAATAAACATAGATGGAATATATTACCTTTTGCTGAAGCGATGAACTACGAAGGGGACACATGTATTTACCATCTAAACCATGTGTGACCTCTCACCTCTCTGGCTGTAGAAGTGTTCTTCCTAACCAGTCCCTCAACAGCTCTCTGACTGAGCTCCACCCTCACTGGGTCTTCAGAGGAGAGGAACACTGAGGAGGGATGGAAGGATGAATGGATCAGTCAGTCAATAAAGTGTAGAGCTGCTGTCTATGCTGGCTGACAAAATCACTATCTTAGTAGTTCATTAAAGGAAATAAGGCTTTGTGACTGCTGAATACCAACTATCAATCACTTAGATCATGTATTTTCATGTAGAGATAAATCCTTGGGACGTCCCTAACCCATTGAGGTTGACATTTAAAAGGGTTAAAGAAGGGTTTAGGGTAGGGATGTCCCAAGGAACCCGGATAGCATTGACCCTTGTGCATTCTTCTCTCTTTTACATATCAGGTGATGGGTTCTGACTTCTGAACTTGAAAATATTAAATATCCTTTTTCATGTCACTGTTTGAGAGAGGGGAATGTAGAACGTTCACATTCTGTCAGAATGTGTTATTGTTGGACGTCAGGGATCCTATGAAAGGAGAACAAGTCAACAGGATTGCCGTGAGGTGGGTAGGAGAAGGGCCCCAGTCTGGAACAAGTCAACAGGACAGCCGTGAGGTGGGAAAGAGAAGGGCCACAGTCTGGTACAAGTCAACGGGACAGCCGTGAGGTATTGAGGACAAGGGCCACAGTCTGGAACAAGTCAACAGGACAGCCGTGAGGTGGGAAGGAGAAGGGCCACAGTCTGGTACGAGTCGACTTACCCTAAAGTGGACACACTCCCATCAGTTTCTGAGACAACCTCCCAGACTTTGTAGACTGTTTAATAATGCTTAAACCTCATCTTTATCAAATGATCCATTAAAGATACCAACTCAAAAACCTATGTTCATCTACATATGGGTTGTTTAAATTGTATCTAATTATAATCTTAGTATTACTTTATCAAATCTCTAGTAATCACTATACACACATACAATTCATCATTTTTTCATATATTCACAGTATCCATATAAAACGTAAGAAATTGAGGTACTCACAACAACCATTCCATTTGCTTTTCCAAGGACTCTCCATAGCTACGAAAGCAGCTCTCCAAACTCCCAGCGGAACCAAAAATAAACTTTTGTTTCCCGGACAATGACCATGGGATCGTCAACGGTTCTCTAACCTCCCAGAGACCACAGCAAAATCAAGCCTCCCAGGAACTATAGACCTTCCGCTGCTTTCTAAAATATCATCCCGCTTATTATCCAAATTTCAATCATCTGATTAAGCATATTTCTATATGTTACTATCCAAAAGTCAGATTAAGACTCATTTCCATATTTCCACAACTCTCATATCACAGTCACACAATGCTATTCCCAAACATACCTAATCAATTAGTTGTTTTTCAACAATATTTTAACCTGCAGGAATATTTTCACATTTCTATCCCATGGTTAGTTGCTAGGATAATGCAACTCATACATTTACACTCAGAGCCTCCTGACTGGGCCCTGTTGACACCTCCAAGGTGCCCCCCTCACACAGGAATACACATTCAGAGCCTACTAACTGGGCCCTGTTTACACCTCCAAGGTGCCCCCTCACACAGGAATACACACTCAGAGCCTACGAGGCTTTTCTAAAAACTCCACTTGTTTCGCTCACTTTTCTTTTTTAACTACGTTCAAGATGTGGTATCCACCCGGCTCGCTGCCTCTCAGATCAAAGGTTGGTCCATCTGCTCCGTTCCCGAAGTGTAGTCTCCCTAAGAATCCAAGTTTGAGGGATCCCTCGTGCACGATTTACCCAGGTCGTCAGGAGCGGTCACCAAGTCAAGATTCACATCCCCGTCGCCAAATGTGGTGGTTAATTTCTTTAATATCAAATTAGCAGAAACAAACTTATCACACAAGTCAGAGTTATTCTTAAACTAAATCTTTATTTACTTATTAATAAGGAGGCAGGTCAATACAACGCACATACATAAAGAGAATCAATTGAGTGCTCTACGATAATGATGGCTGGTCGACCCATGGGACAAAAGTACAAAGGCCTTTCACAGCCAAGATACTCTCCTTTCAACCTACATGACAAACAATAGATGTATAGAACGGGTCACAAGGTTAAGGGGGAAGGTGTTACAGGCTTTGGTTTGTCCATTTATGTTTTGAGGTTGGACGTTTGCATGTATAGCTCGTTAGCTCGTTAGCACATAGGAGGGACTGATTGGTGTCACCTCGTTAGTCAGTATGTGTTACACCTGTGCTGGCTTTTCCATCTCGTTGGGAAGGTGTTTCACCTGAGCTGGCCCAGGTTCTATTTAAGAGTGTCTGGCCCAGTGCTCCAGTTGTCTTGATAGATGTGACAAATCAACACCTTTATTTGCGCTACCGTTTTGCTTTGCTTCCTGTTTTTAAGTTTGTTGTGGGTTTTTCTTTTGTTTGCTGCTTCTTGGGCAGATTTCGTGGGTCTCATGGTGGGTGTCTTTTAGGTCCCAGTTGTTTTTACTAGTCAACTTTCAGTGGACACTGTGAGAGTAAAATTTGCAAGATTATGTTATTATACTTTTATTGCATCAAATGGTTGTTTTATGCAACAGAATAGAGGGTTCTTAGACCTATTGTGTCTGTGTTCTACTGAGGATGGGCTTCTGGGAGAAAACATTGACAGGAGATTTACAATGTCTTTTGGGTGATAAAACCTTAGGAGACCGCATTCCAGAATTTGAGTTAATGTTTCTGTTCTATATGGTACCAGGGAGAGATGACCCCAGGGCCAGACCCTGGTCTCTACACAAAGAGTACTGTTTTTACAGCAGATACTGTCTGCTGAGAATTATAAGTATTTTTCATACAAATCTTAAGACAACAAATATATTTTGTTGGACAGGTTTGCTTGCTACCAACAGAAAACAACTTCCATTTCACATGATCTACTATAATGATTCACCTTCTACAATATTTACATGGTGTCTACGGGCTGTCAACAATTAAAAACAAGAAAAAACATTTCTAAATAATATAAAATCATTTTATTTTTAAATCATTTTTCTTACTATAGAATCCTAAAACTCTCATGTTCCAAAAACTCACAGGCTTCGAGAACTCTCGTCCCCTTGGAACGAGCCCAAACAAAACTCATCTTCAATACAGAAAAACATGCAGGAAATTGTGATCCATGGTAATGCACTGGCTAAACGCAAAACACATTTTTGACTGCCCACCCTTGAGACAATCAGCAACAGGTTGTCCTTACCACGGACATGACTGATTTCAAGAGGAAACTCCTGCAATATCCGTAGTAACTTTTCACCTCACTGCGGAGCTTCTCTCTCTTTTCAGGGTTCACTTGATAGGCATGTTGTTGGATCTGGGCCCAGTCCCTAATGTCAGGCTCTAGTACATTTGGGTTGGCACATCTGAGAATTAACCCTGATATTATAAAAGCAGGGCAACAATGTAAATTAACAGTGGGGCAAAAAAGTATTTAGTCAGCCACCAATTGTGCAAGTTCTCACACTTAAAAAGATGAGAGAGGCCTGTAATTTTCATCATAGGTACACTTCAACTATGACAGACAAAATGAGAAAAAAGATCCAGAAAATCACATTGTAGGATTTTGAATGAATTTATTAGCAAATTATGGTGGAAAATAAGTATTTGGTCAATAACAAAAGTTTATCTCAATACTTTGTTAAATACCCTTTGTTGGCAATGACAGAGGTCAAACGTTTTCTGTAAGTCTTCACAAGGTTTTCACACACTTTTGCTGGTATTTTGGCCCATTCCTCCATGCAGATCTCCTCTAGAGCAGTGATGTTTGGGGCTGTTACTGGGCAACACGGACTTTCAACTCCCTCCAAAGATTTTCTATGGGGTTGAGATCTGGAGACTGGCTAGGCCACTCCAGGACCTTGAAATGCTTCTTACGAAGCCACTCCTTCGTTGCCCGGGCGGTGTGTTTGGGATCATTGTCATGCTGAAAGACCCAGCCACGTTTCATCTTCAATGCCTTTGCTGATGGAAGGAGGTTTTCACTCAAAATCTCACGATACATGGCCCCTTTCATTCTTTCCTTTACACGGATCAGTCGTCCTGGTCCCTTTGCAGAAAAACAGCCCCAAAGCATGATGTTTCCACCACCATGCTTCACAGTAGGTATGGTGTTCTTTGGATGCAACTCAGCATTCTTTGTCCACGATGAGTTGAGTTTTTACCAAAAAGTTATATTTTGGTTTCATCTGACCATATGACATTCTCCCAATCTTCTTCTGGATCATCCATATGCTCTCTAGCAAGCTTCAGATGGGCCTGGACATGTACTAGGTTAAGCAGGGGGACACGTCTGGCACTGCAGGATTTGAGTCCCTGGCGGCGTAGTGTGTTACTGATGGTAGGCCATGTTACCTTGGTACCAGCTCTCTGCAGGTCATTCACTAGGTCCCCCCGTGTGGTTCTGGGATTTTTGCTCACCGTTCTTGTGATCATTTTGACCCCACGGGGTGAGATCTTGCGTGGAGCCCCAGATCAAGGGAGATTATCAGTGGTCTTGTATGTCTTCCATTTCCTAATAATTGCTCCCACAGTTGATTTCTTCATACCAAGCTGCTTACCTATTGCAGATTCAGTCTTCCCAGCCTGGTGCAGGTCTACAATTTTGTTTCTGGTGTCCTTTGACAGCTCTTTGGTAATGGCCATAATGGAGTTTGGAGTGTGACTGTTTGAGGTTGTGGACAGGTGTCTTTTATACTGATAAGTTAAAACAGGTGCCATTAATACAGGTAACGAGTGGAGGACAGAGGAGCCTCTTAAAGAAGAAGTTACAGGTCTGTGAGAGCCAGAAATCTTGCTTGTTTGTAGGTGACCAAATGCTTATTTTCCACCATAATTTGCAAATAAATTCATTACAAATCTTACAATTTGATTTTCTGGATTTTCCTTCTCATTTTATCTGTCATAGTTGAAGTGTACAGTGGGGGCTGAATAATTTTGCACACCCAATTTTTCAGTTTTTGATTAGTTAAAAAAGTTTGAAATATCCAATAAATGTCGTTCCACTTCATGATTGTGTCCCACTTGTTGTTGATTCTTCACAAAAAAATACAGTTTTATATCTTTATGTTTGAAGCCTGAAATGTGGCAAAAGGTCGCAAAGTTCAAGGGGGCCGAATACTTTCGCAAGGCACTGTATTTCTGGAGAGATTAATTTTTTTAATTAGAAGCTCGAACTGTTTGGGCATGGACCTGGAATGTATGACAGAACTTTGCAGGCCATCTCTGCAGTAGATTGCAACTCCTCTCTTTTTGACTGTTCTATCTTGACGAAAAATGTTGTGGTTGGGGATGGATATTTCAGAATGTTTGGTTGCCCTCCAAACCAGGATTCAGACATGGCAAGGACATTAAGGTTGGCGGAGTGTGCTCAAGCAGTGAGTAAAACAATCTTAGGCAGGAGGCTTCTGATGTTAACATGCATGAAACCAAGGCTTTTTCGATTACAGAAGTCAACAAATGAGAGTGCCTGGGGACACACAGGGCCTGGGTTAACCTCTACATCACCCGAGGAACAGAGGAGTAGGATGAGGGTACGGCTAAAGGCTATCAGAACTGGTCGTCTAGTGTGTTGGGAACAGAGAATAAAAGGAGCAGATTTCTGGGCGTGGTAGGATAGATTCAAGGCATAATGTACAGACTGGGGTATGGTAGGGTGCGGGTACAGTAGAGGTAAACCTAGGCATTGAGTGACGATAAGAGAGGTTGCATCTCTGGAGGAACTAGTTATGCTAGGTGAGGTCACCGCATGCGGCTCAGACACAAGAGGCATGTGGCAGGGTCTACAGTCAATCACGGACTACAGGAAGAAACCCAGCCCAGTCACGGACCAGGATGTCTTGCTCCCAGGCAGACTAAACAACTTTTTTGCCCGCTTTGAGGACAATACAGTGCCACTGACACGGCCTGCAACGAAAACATGCGGTCTCTCCTTCACTGCAGCCGAAGTGAGTAAGACATTTAAACGTGTTAACCCTCGCAAGGCTGCAGGCCCAGACGGCATCCCCAGCCGCGCCCTCAGAGCATGCGCAGACCAGCTGGCCAGTGTGTTTACGGACATATTCAACCAATCCCTATACCAGTCTGCTGTTCCCACATGCTTCAAGAGGGCCACCATTGTTCCTGTTCCCAAGAAAGCTAAGGTAACTGAGCTAAACGACTACCGCCCCGTAGCACTCACATCCGTCATCATGAAGTGCTTTGAGAGACTAGTCAAGGACCATATCACCTCCACCCTACCTGACACCCTTGACCCACTCCAATTTGCTTACCGCCCAAATAGGTCCACAGACGATGCAATCTCAACCACACTGCACACTGCCCTAACCCATCTGGACAAGAGGAATACCTATGTGAGAATGCTGTTCATCGACTACAGCTCGGCATTCAACACCATAGTACCCTCCAAGCTCGTCATCAAGCTCGAGACCCTGGGTCTCGACCCCGCCCTGTGCAACTGGGTACTGGACTTCCTGACGGGCCGCCCCCAGGTGGTGAGGGTAGGCAACAACATCTCCTCCCCGCTGATCCTCAACACTGGGGCCCCACAAGGGTGCGTTCTGAGCCCTCTCCTGTACTCCCTGTTCACCCACGACTGCGTGGCCACGCACGCCTCCAACTCAATCATCAAGTTTGCGGACGACACAACAGTGGTAGGCTTGATTACCAACAACGACGAGACGGCCTACAGGGAGGAGGTGAGGGCCCTCGGAGTGTGGTGTCAGGAAAATAACCTCACACTCAACGTCAACAAAACTAAGGAGATGATTGTGGACTTCAGGAAACAGCAGAGGGAACACCCCCCCATCCACATCGATGGAACAGTAGTGGAGAGGGTAGCAAGTTTTAAGTTCCTCGGCATACACATCACAGACAAACTGAATTGGTCCACTCACACAGACAGCATCGTGAAGAAGGCGCAGCGGCGCCTCTTCAACCTCAGGAGGCTGAAGAAATTCGGCTTGTCACCAAAAGCACTCACAAACTTCTACAGATGCACAATCGAGAGCATCCTGGCGGGCTGTATCACCGCCTGGTATGGCAACTGCACCGCCCTCAACCGTAAGGCTCTCCAGAGGGTAGTGAGGTCTGCACAACGCATCACCGGGGGCAAACTACCTGCCCTCCAGGACACCTACACCACCCGATGCTACAGGAAGGCCATAAAGATCATCAAGGACATCAACCACCCGAGCCACTGCCTGTTCACCCCGCTGTCATCCAGAAGGCGAGGTCAGTACAGGTGCATCAAAGCTGGGACCGAGAGACTGAAAAACAGCTTCTATCTCAAGGCCATCAGACTGTTAAACAGCCACCACTAACATTGAGTGGCTACTGCCAACACACTGTCAATGCCACTGACTCTACTCCAGCCACTTTAATCATGGGAATTGATGGGAAATGATGTAAATATATCACTAGCCACTTTAAACAATGCTTTAAATGCTTTAAATGCTTTAAACAATGCTACACTTTAAACAATGCTACCTTATATAATGTTACTTACCCTACTTACCCTACATTATTCCCCTCACATTATTCATCTCATATGCATCTCATGCATACTCGATATTATCGACTGCATACTCTATATCATCGACTGCATCCTTATGTAATACATGTATCACTAGCCACTTTAACTATGCCACTTGGTTTACATACTCATCTCATATGTATATACTGTACTCGATATCATCTACTGTATCTTGCCTATGCTGCTCTGTACCATCACTCATTCATATATCCTTATGTACATATTCTTTATCCCCTTACACTGTGTATAAGACAGTAGTTTTTTTGGGAATTGTTAGTTAGATTACTTGTTCGTTATTACTGCATTGTCGGAACTAGAAGCACAAGCATTTCTCTACACTCGCATTAACATCTGCTAACCATGTGTATGTGACAAATACATTTGATTTGATTTGATTTGATTTGAGGTGGGACAAAAGAGCTCTCCGAGCCATTTTTAGTGGGACAAGGGGCTCTGCAGTAAAATAAAACAATGATAACTACACTAAACAATATACAAGGCATGTTGATATTAGAGAGACATAAAGCGAGGCATAAAGCAGTCACGGGTGTTGATTGGGAGAGCTAGCTAAGACAACAACAGGTAAGACAACAACAGTTAATCAGCTAACACAACAGGTAAAATGGCAATGAATGGGCAGAGAGGGTCAGTTAACTACACACAGGGCCTGAGTTCGAGACTGTGGCCGACAGATAAACAAAATAAACAAAATGGAGACCCGTGATTGAACAATCTAGCAGGAATCAGCTATGTAGCCAAGTGATCATAGGGTCCAGTGAACAGCAATATATGAACCAGGGAAGCCGTTAGGTAGTCATTACTATGCTAGCCGGGAGATGCGCCTGGCTCGAGGCTAACTGGTGCTAGCTTCGGGACAAGAGTGTCACCGACGTCCTGCAAAGGCCGGTTGAGGGCACATCCGACGGAATTGCGTCGGCAGAACAGTCGTGATGGATCGGCGGGGCTCCGTGTTGACAAAGGGTCCAGGCCAATTGGCAAAATAGGTATTGTAGCTGGAGTAATTTTGTTTGCTAGCCGGGAGATGCACCTGGCTCGAGGCTAACTGGTGCTAGCTTCGGGACAAGGGCGTTAGCCACTATAGCCACTCCGGTGCAAAGATCCAGAGCTTACGGCAGTGATGTAGTGATGTAGTGGCTTCTAGTCTTCTTAGTGAAGAGTCTGGGAGGCATCAGCTGTGTAGCCAAGTGATCATAGGGTCCACTGAGCAGGCTGGGAGATGGGCCTGGCTCAAGGCTAGCTTGGAGGCTGGGCCACTCGGTGGCAGCTAGCTAGCTGCGACTATCCAGTGTAATGGTCCAGAGCGGGAATACGGCAAGAATACGGTGATGTAGTGGAGAAAACCTTCAGGAATACGGTGATGTAGTGGAGAAAAACAGTCTGATATGCTCAGGGTTGATATTGCGCTGTGCAAACTGGCAGGAATTATCCAGGCTAAAAGCGGCTAGTGTCTGAGCTAAAAAGTTAAAGGCCACTAGCAGTGGTTAACAATGACTAAATAGCTAGTAGCTAATTAGCTAGTTAGCTTCTGATGGCTAGCTGCTGATGGAGGTTCTAGCTATAAGGTAAAAAAAAATAGCAAATCCGTATCACATTGGGTGAGGCGGGTTGCCGGAAGGTATATTTAATGTAAACATGGAAAAAGAGATGCAATATATACAAAAAATGACGGAAACTCCCCCCCATTTACAACAGCAAACATGTCATACTGCTACACCATCTTGGATTGCAAGATGACTCAGTTAAAAAACATTGGATATAGCAAACTCTGAAATTATTTAGTATTTCTGTGCCCATGAAAACTGTTTTCCCAGTGTAACATAAGGAGCCACTAAATGATACGTAGTTCGAGTGCATTTCAGAATACAAAAAAACTGTCCTACAGTAAGATCCCTTATTGAAGTTCAAGTTCATCATATGACAAATGTAAGGTTATGACTATAACTACTGTTCCCTGAAGGAGGGAAACTAGGTAAAACATACTATTAAATTCCCACCTCGCTGGAAGCCCCACCTTCCACAGGTGATGAGCGTGAGGCTCGGGTTAATTCCTTAAATTTAATACCGCTCTTCACCGACCCAGGAAGGAGCGGGTCCAAACAGGTGTTGTACCTCGTTTCCCTCCTTCAGGGAACAGTAATTATAGTGTTAGGTTCAAATTTTTCAGAGTAAATAACTCACATACACTAGAGAAGCTTAACCAAGTTCAATTCTTTCCAAAGGGTCGTTACAGCTGTAGATCAGACAAAAACATGTTCTCACCATCACAAGTATATTTACCCCACTTTGGACACTCCTCCTTCTCTCCAATCCTTACATATTCTGTATCGACAGGAAGAGGGTAACAGGATACTAAACCCTTAGTACTCCCTTCAGGGAATCTACCCTGATCTCAACCCCTCCTTCTACCTAATCCACAGATGTCCAACCTCTTCCCTTATAGCAATCCTGTGATCTCCTCCCGTCCACCCAGTACATTCCACAGTCACTCTGTCTTTCTACAGATCTCACTCCTTTATATACTCTGCATCTGATCTATCATGTCTTTAATATTTCAATGTTCAAAGTTTAGCCTGAATCCAGTCATAAAGTTACACTCCCTTTCAGTCTGTCAACTTCGGTAAAACATACTATGGGAAAATACAATCATTCCCCATGCCGACCTAAACGGATACTAAAAACTTGCAATCTCGAGTTTTGGGCCGACCCAGTTGATCCAATGTTTCCAGTTCGTTGCAGACAGGCCATGTGTAGCCAATGAGATTTATATGATATTTATTTATCAGGATATTTTATACATGCAGGCTGCAATGTTAGCATTTTTTTGCTTTATGTAGGTTATTTAAAAATACTTAGCAATGGCTATAACAATAAAAATGTTTCTTTATAATTTTCATTTAAATAGAATGTAGATTATCCACAGAGAATGATGTTGAGACAAAGACTATAATAATTATGATTACCATAAATGAAGCTGTTCCAATAAAATGTGAATATGAAAATTCTAACTGGCACCAGATCAGTAGAAATGGTCAGATAACTTGGCACCAAATGGAAAAGGTTGTTGACTGCTGGTGTAGTCTATTACCAGAAACTATAGTAGCATAACGACTGCTGGGGTAGCCTATTACCAGAAACTATAGTAGCATAATGACTGCTGGTGTAGTCTATTACCAGAAACTATAGGAGCATAACGACTGCTGGTGTTGTCTATTACAAAACACTATAGGAGCATAACGACTTAGCACTCACAGTGCTAACGAGCTATACGGGCTAAAGTCCAACCTCAAAACATAAACGTTCATTAGAACGTGCGTTGAAGATGTCGTTCCCATAGCAACGATTAAAACATTCCCTAACCAGAAACCGTGGATTGATGGCAGCATTCGTGTGAAACTGAAAGCGCGAACCACTGCTTTTAATCAGGGCAAGGTGTCTGGTAACATGACCGAATACAAACAGTGCAGCTATTCCCTCCGCAAGGCTATCAAACAAGCTAAGCGCCAGTACAGAGACAAAGTAGAATCTCAATTCAACGGCTCAGACACAAGAGGCATGTGGCAGGGTCTACAGTCAATCACGGACTACAGGAAGAAATCCAGCCCAGTCACGGACCAGGATGTCTTGCTCCCAGGCAGACTAAATAACTTTTTTGCCCGCTTTGAGGACAATACTGTGCCACTGACACGGCCAGCAACGAAAACATGCGGTCTCTCCTTCACTGCAGCCGAGGTGAGTAAGACATTTAAACGTGTTAACCCTCGCAAGGCTGCAGGCCCAGACGGCATCCCCAGCCGCGCCCTCAGAGCATGCGCAGACCAGCTGGCCGGTGTGTTTACGGACATATTCAAATCAATCCCTATACCAGTCTGCTGTTCCCACATGCTTCAAGAGGGCCACCATTGTTCCTGTTCCCAAGAAAGCTAAGGTAACTGAGCTAAATGACTACCGCCCCGTAGCACTCACATCCGTCATCATGAAGTGCTTTGAGAGACTAGTCAAGGACCATATCACCTCCACCCTACCTGACACCCTAGACCCACTCCAATTTGCTTACCGCCCAAATAGGTCCACAGACGATGCAATCTCAACCACACTGCACACTGCCCTAACCCATCTGGACAAGAGGAATACCTATGTGAGAATGCTGTTCATCGACTACAGCTCGGCATTCAACACCATAGTACCCTCCAAGCTCGTCATCAAGCTCGAGACCCTGGGTCTCGACCCCGCCCTGTGCAACTGGGTACTGGACTTCCTGACGGGCCGCCCCCAGGTGGTGAGGGTAGGCAACAACATCTCCACCCCTCTGATCCTCAACACTGGGGCCCCACAAGGGTGCGTTCTGAGCCCTCTCCTGTACTCCCTGTTTACCCACGACTGCGTGGCCACGCACGCCTCCAACTCAATCATCAAGTTTGCGGACGACACAACAGTGGTAGGCTTGATTACCAACAACGACGAGACGGCCTACAGGGAGGAGGTGAGGGCCCTCGGAGTGTGGTGTCAGGAAAATAACCTCACACTCAACGTCAACAAAACTAAGGAGATGATTGTGGACTTCAGGAAACAGCAGAGGGAACACCCCCCTATCCACATCGATGGAACAGTAGTGGAGAGGGTAGCAAGTTTTAAGTTCCTTGGCATACACATCACAGACAAACTGAATTGGTCCACTCACACAGACAGCATCGTGAAGAAGGCGCAGCAGCGCCTCTTCAACCTCAGGAGGCTGAAGAAATTCGGCTTGTCACCAAAAGCACTCACAAACTTCTACAGATGCACAATCGAGAGCATCCTGGCGGGGTGTATCACCGCCTGGTATGGCAACTGCACCGCCCTCAACCGTAAGGCTATCCAGAGGGTAGTGAGGTCTGCACAACGCATCACCGGGGGCAAACTACCTGCCCTCCAGGACACCTACACCACCCGATGCTACAGGAAGGCCATAAAGATCATCAAGGACATCAACCACCCGAGCCACTGCCTGTTCACCCCGCTGTCATCCAGAAGGCGAGGTCAGTACAGGTGCATCAAAGCTGGGACCGAGAGACTGAAAAACAGCTTCTATCTCAAGGCCATCAGACTGTTAAACAGCCACCACTAACATTGAGTGGCTGCTGCCAACACACTGTCAATGACACTGACTCAACTCCAGCCACTTTAATAATTATGTAAATATATCACTAGCCACTTTAAACAATGCTACCTTATATAATGTTACTTACCCTACATTATTCATCTCATATGCATATGTATATACTGTACTCTATATCATCGACTGCATCCTTATGTAATACATGTATCACTAGCCACTTTAACTATGCCACTTTGTTTACATACTCATCTCATATGTTATACTGTACTCGATATCATCTACTGTATCTTGCCTATGCTGCTTTGTACCATCACTCATTCATATATCCTTATGTACATATTCCATATCCCCTTACACTGTGTATAAGACAGTAGTTTTTTTGGAATTGTTAGTTAGATTACTTGTTCGTTATTACTGCATTGTCGGAACTAGAAGCACAAGCATTTCGCTACACTCGCATTAACATCTGCTAACCATGTGTATGTGACAAATAAAATTTGATTTGATTTGATTTGAAATGGAAAAACCAAAGCCAGTAACACCTTACCCCTTAAGACAACAAATATATCCTTTTTTTTGGACAGGTTTGCTCACCCGTAACAGAAAATAACTTCCATTTCATATTATAATCAACTACAATGCTTCACCTTTGACAATATGAACATGGTGTCTACTGGCTGTCAACAATTAAAAACAATTTAAAAAATGGTTTCCCCCCACTAGCTTCTAGAACCCGTCTTCCTAAAACTCACTAGCTTCTAGAACTCTTGTCCACTTTGTCATGACGTTGGCCTCTTTGAGTATAGCAACCCCATCCCCCTCTCCCTCTGCCTCCCCCTTTCCTCCTTCAACTAGGCTTCTGTGGTCAGAGGTCGTAAATTCCTGAGAATACCTCATGGACACAGTTATAGAGAGTAGTTTTTCATGGAGACAAAGGAAATCCTTCCACCTCACAGAACTTGAGGTACGAACAAATTTCATGTTCCAGAGAAAGTGTAAAAGATCGGTGAAGAATCCAGCTACGAACTGGTCCGTTTGCCACATTACCATAACGCTGTTTATATAATAGCCTCAGATATGAGGTTTACATCTAATTGTTGTATAAAATGAATGAGTGAGTATGATACTGTTTGTATAATTGTGTAATATGATTGTGGACTGCTTAATGAAGAAAAATACAATCCCCTTTTGATTTGAACTAAATCAGAGGACCGCCCCTGAGTCCAGTTAGGGTCAGACATCCTGGGACAGCCCTCTTCGGCCCTTCCGAATAAAACCCCCACTCATGTTTTCGATCAGCAGAACGAGTTTACCTCAATTACGAGATGGCTAAAGGTTGCAGACCATGTTTTACTCCATTAGGAGGGGGACAAAGGTTGTAGACCATTGCTGAATCTTTTTAACCATACCACGTGGTTAAATTCTTAGACTATCGATATCGACAGAATAAGAACAAGTCTTTGATATTGATTACTAGTCTGCAGCTAGGAATTCGGCATCATTGAACGTGAAGATCGACAACCGCCGAAACATCCATTCTGTAACGAAATGTCAATTTGAACTATCCCCTCTAACCAAGACAGAGAGAGAGAGGGGAAGAGACAGACAAAAGACACAAACTTTTCACCAGCGATCAAGACGACACACTGAGCGTAAATATATATATTGATTGCAATTGTTCCCGAATGAGTGAGCGTTCATGCGTAAAGGATTAGCATTTTAATTGTTGTAATTAACTCTGTAGTGACTTCTTAGTCAACCCCCCATTTCTCCTTTGTCTAACAAGCCGCCATGCCGGTTCAGCCCACTAGGGCACATTCTCCTATCATCTCATGTAACAACATTTACCAAGTTTGTTTGTTTGTTTATGCATTTCTGTGAATTACTTAGTTAGTAATAAATAAATGATTTAATACAATTGATGTATGGATGACTCATAGTGAAGACTGGGTTCGTGCAGATAACCAACCATTTACGACGTTTGGAATGAGACTAACGTGAGGTAAAATAATTAATTAATCAGAAGACTATTGATCAGATATGAAAATATCTGAAAGGTTATATTGGGAAATTACAACTTTGTAATCTGAATGCTTTCCTTGGTGCCCCAACTTCCTATTTAATTGCAGTTACATGATTATTCAGTTTAATCTAGTAACTAATTACAGAGAATCTTTGATAAAAACGAAGTCTTCAGTTTAATGATAGTAAAGACACGACACCGTGGAACGAGACCAAACAAAACTCATCTCCAATAGGGAAAAACATGCAGTCAGAATAAATTGTGATCCATGGCAACACACTGGCTAAACGCAAAACACAAACATTTTGAGTGCCCACCCGTGAGACAATCAGCAAGTTTTCCTTAAAACGAACATGTCTGATTTCTAGTACATTTGGGTTGGCACATCTGAGAATGAACCCTGATATTCTAAAAGCAGGGCAACAACGTCAATATAATTGTACCAAGAAATGGTCAGCAGGTTGCATAAATAATTATGATTACTAAATGTTACATAAATTGTAAATATGAAATATGAAAACCAAATGAACACTCCTTTGTTAATATGTATTGGCAATAATTAACTTAATGGTGAGGCATGGAATAATAAAACATGCATATACACAAACATCTGCAACAATTATCATATTACTTGTATTTTTTAAACAAGCACCTTATAAACTGCACAAGCACCAGGAACGCTGTTGTATTGACAAATAGCAATAAATCACTGATATCGATTAGGGGGGAAATCAGGTTGTATGTGCTGTTGAAACTAACACAACTACAAAAACACACGGAAATGGGAGATATTGTCCTCTAACCAGTGAGATAAAAGATTTGTAGAAAACAGCTCGCCACATTTTGAAGTGTTGCATTTTGATTCAAGTGGGTCACCAACATGGTAAGTGTAACACAACTGTTTTTGTGTTAGTCACTTTTTTGTTAAATCACATAAATAATCCTCTTTCAATTCAGAGCCTGGATTTTTCCCCTGAGGCTAATATCCATATCATTCTAAAATCAATAGAACAGGGGACAAACGATTAGGGTTCTACATTGTGACATCATTAAAATACTCCTTCTCCAATGTTAAAACATTCTACATTGTGACATTAATTCATTGATATCATGAAACAACTCCTTCATGTATGTATTTTCTGATTAAATTAAATCAAATTTATTTATATAGCCCTTCGTACATCAGCTGATATCTCAAGGTGCTGTACAGAAACCCAGCCTAAAACCCCAAACAGCAAGCAATGCAGGTGTAGAAGCACGGTGGCTAGGAAAAACTCCCTAGAAAGGCCAAAACCTAGGAAGAAACCTAGAGAGGAACCAGGCTATGTGGGGTGGCCAGTCCTCTTCTGGCTGTGCCGGGTAGAGATTATAACAGAACATGGCCAAGATTTTCAAATGTTCATAAATGACCAGCATGGTCGTATAATAATAAGGCAGAACAGTTGAAACTGGAGCAGCAGCACGGTCAGATGGACTGGGGACAGCAAGGAGTCATCATGCCAAGATAGCCTATCATAGCCCTATGAACTCACTGCCTTCCTGAAGACAAACAATGTATACGAAATGCTTCAGTCTGGTTTTAGACCCCATCATAGCACTGAGACGGCACTTGTGAAGGTGGTAAATGACATTTTAATGGCATCGGACCGAGGCTCTGCATCTGTCCTCGTGCTCCTAGACCTTAGTGCTGCTTTTGATACCATCGATCACCACATTCTTTTGGAGAGATTGGAAACCCAAATTGGTCTACACGGACATGTTCTGGCCTGGTTTAGATCTTATCTGTCGGAAAGATATCAGTTTGTCTCTGTGAATGGTTTGTCCTCTGACAAATCAACTGTAAATTTCGGTGTTCCTCAAGGTTCCGTTTTAGGACCACTATTGTTTTCACTATATATTTTACCTCTTGGGGATGTTATTTGAAAACATAATGTTAACTTTCACTGCTATGCGGATGACACACAGCTGTACATTTCAATGAAACATGGTGAAGCCCCAAAATTGCCCTTGCTAGAAGCATGTGTTTCAGACATAAGGAAGTGGATGGCTGCAAACTTTCTACTTTTAAACTCAGACAAAACAGAGATGCTTGTTCTAGGTCCCAAGATACAAAGAGATCTTCTGTTGAATCTGACAATTAATCTTAATGGTTGTACAGTCGTCTCAAATAAAACTGTAAAGGACCTCGGCGTTACTCTGGAACCTGATCTCTCTTTTGAAGAACATATCAAGACCATTTCAAGGACAGCTTTTTTCCATCTACGTAACATTGCAAAAATCTGAAACTTTCTGTCCAAAAATGATGCAGAAAAATTAATCCATGCTTTTGTCACTTCTAGGTTAGACTACTGCAATGCTCTACTTTCCGGCTACCCGGATAAAGCACTAAATAAACTTCAGTTAGTGCTAAATACGGCTGCTAGAATCCTGACTAGAACCAAAAAATTGGATCATATTACTCCAGTGCTAGCCTCTCTACACTGGCTTCCTGTCAAAGCAATGGCTGATTTCAAGGTTTTACTGCTAACCTACAAAGCATTACATGGGCTTGCTAATACCTATCTCTCTGATTTGGTCCTGCCGTACATACCTACACGTACGCTACGGTCACAAGACGCAGGCCTCCTAATTGTCCCTAGAATTTCTAAGCAAACAGCTGGAGGCAGGGCTTTCTCCTATAGAGCTCCATTTTTATGGAATGGTCTGCCTACCCATGTCAGAGACGCAAACTCGGTCTCAACCTTTAAGTCTTTACTGAAGACTCATCTCTTCAGTGGGTCATATGATTGAGTGTAGTCTGGCCCAGGAGTGGCAAGGTGAACGGAAAGGCTCTGGAGCAACGAACCGCCCTTGCTGTCTCTGCCTGGCCGGTTCCCCTCTTTCCACTGGGATCCTCTGCCTCTAACCCTATTACAGGGGCTGGGTCACTGGCTTACTGGGGCTCTCTCATGCCGTCCCTGGAAGGGGTGCGTCACCTGAGTGGGTTGATTCACTGATGTGGTCATCCTGTCTGGGTTGGCGCCCCCCCTTGGGTTGTGCCATGGCAGAGATCTTTGTGGGCTATACTCAGCCTTGTCTCAGGATGGTAAGTTGGTGGTTGAAGATATCCCTCTAGTGGTGTGGGGGCTGTGCTTTGGCAAAGTGGGTGGGGTTATATCCTTCCTGTTTGGCCCTGTCCGGGGGTGTCCTCGGATGGGGCCACAGTGTCTCCTGACCCCTCCTGTCTCAGCCTCCAGTATTTATGCTGCAGTAGTTTATGTTTCGGGGGGCTAGGGTCAGTTTGTTATATCTGGAGTACTTCTCCTGTCCTATTCGGTGTCCTGTGTGAATTCTCTAATTCTCTCTTTCTTTCTCTCTCTCGGAGGACCAGAGCCCTAGGACCATGCCCCAGGACTACCTGACATGATGACTCCTTGCTGTCCCCAGTCCACCTGACCGTGCTGCTGCTCCAGTTTCATCTGTTCTGCCTTATTATTATACGACCATGCTGGTCATTTATGAACATTTGAACATCTTGGCCATGTTCTGTTATAATCTCCACCCAGCACAGCCAGAAGAGGACTGGCCACCCCACATAGCCTGGTTCCTCTCTAGGTTTCTTCCTAGGTTTTGGCATTTTCTAGAGTTTTTCCTAGCCACCGTGCTTCTACACCTGCATTGCTTGCTGTTGGGGGTTTTAGGCTGGGTTTCTGTACAGCACTTTGAGATATCAGCTGATGTACGAAGGGCTATATAAATAAATTTGATTTGATTTGATTATGACATCATGCATGGCCAGTCCTTGTATTCATAGTGTAGTGAATTTAGGGGGTAGCCCAGAGCTGAACTCAAACCTGGATCCAGCGACTGTCAAGCCAACACCTTATAACTGTTACGCCAAGATGTCTGAACCTCTTGACGAGGTCGCTAGATTTTGGGTTACGGTTGCTACAATAGCTTTCTCTATGAATTTGAGAACGGTAACAATTCCCTTGAAAAATCTGCAGTTGAAACAATAACAAAGCTGTAATTCCACCACTGTTTTGGTAATAAGATGATGGTTCTGCCAGAGCCGCCATTCAGCCAGGATCTGCCAGAGCCGCCATTCAGCCAGGATCTGCCAGAGCCGCCATTCAGCCAGGATCTGCCAGAGCCGCCATTCAGCCAGGGTCTGCCAGAGCCGCCATTCAGCCAGGATCTGCCAGAGCCGCCATTCAGCCAGGATCTGCCAGAGCCGCCATTCAGCCAGGATCTGCCAGAGCCGCCATTCAGCCAGGATCTGCCAGAGCCGCCTTTCAGCCAGGATCTCCCAGAGCCGCCATTCAGCCAGGGTCTGCCAGAGCCGCCATTCAGCCAGGGTCTGCCAGAGCCGCCATTCAGCCAGGGTCTGCCAGAGCCGCCATTCAGCCAGGATCTGCCAGAGCCGCCATTCAGCCAGGGTCTGCCAGAGCCGCCATTCAGCCAGGGTCTGCCAGAGCCGCCATTCAGCCAGGGTCTGCCAGAGCTGCCATTCAGCCAGGATCTGCCAGAGCCGCCATTCAGCCAGGGTCTGCCAGAGCCGCCATTCAGCCAGGGTCTGCCAGAGCCGCCATACAGCCAGGGTCTGCCAGAGCTGCCATTCAGCCAGGATCTGCCAGAGCCGCCATTCAGCCAGGATCTGCCAGAGCCGCCATTCAGCCAGGATCTGCCAGAGCCGCCTTTCAGCCAGGATCTCCCAGTGCCGCCATTCAGCCAGATTCTCCCAGAGCCGCCATTCAGCCAGGATCTCCCAGAGCCGGCATTCAGCCAGGATCTTCCAGAGCCGCAAGTCAGCCAGGATCTGCCAGAGCCGCCAGTCAGCCAGGATCTGCCAGAGCCGCCATTCAGCCAGGGTCTGCCAGAGCCGCCATTCAGCCAGGATCCGCCAGAGCCGCCATCCAGCCAGGATCCGCAAGAGCCGCCATTCAGCCAGGATCCGCCAGAGCCGCCATTCAGCTAGGATCCGCCAGAGCCGCCATTCAGCCAGGATCCGCCATAGCCGCCATTCAGCCAGGGTCCGCCAGAGCCGCCATTCAGCCAGGATCCGCCAGAGCCGCCATTCAGCCAGGATCCGCAAGAGCCGCCATTCAGCCAGGATCCGCCAGAGCCGCCATTCAGCCAGGATCCGCCATAGCCGCCATTCAGCCAGGATCCGCCAGAGCCGCCATTCAGCCAGGATCTGCCAGAGCCGCCATTCAGCCAGGGTCTTGTTATTGTACTAGTACCACTACTAGCTCCACTACTATACTATGATGGTCTCCACACCTTGTTATTTTATTAGCTCCACTACTAGTACCACTACTATACTATGATGGTCTCCACACCTTGTTATTGTACTAGTACCACTACTATACTATGATGGTCTCCAAACCTTGTTATTGTACTAGCTCCACTTCTATACTATGATGGTCTCCACACCTTGGTATTGTACTAATACCACTACTAGCTCCACTACTATACTATGATGGTCTCCACACCTTGTTATTGTACTAGCTTCACTACTAATACCACTACTATACTATGATAGTCTCCACGCCTTGTAATTGTACTAGCTCCACCAGTAGTACCACTACTATTCTATGATGGTCTCCACACCTTGTTATTGTATTAGTACCACTACTATACTATGACGGTCTCCACACCCTGTTAATGTACTAGCTCCACTACTACACTATGATGGTCTCCACACCTTGTTATTGTACTGGTACCACTACTAGCTCCACTACTAGTACCACAACTATACTATGATGGTCTCCACACCTTGTTATTGTACTAGCTCCACTACTATACTATGATGGTCTCCACACCTTGTTAAGGCACTAGCTCCACTACTACACTATGATGGTCTCCACACCTTGTTATTGTACTAGTACCACTACTAGCTCCACTACTATACTATGATGGTTTCCACACCTTGTTATTATACTAGTACCACGACTATACTATGATGGTCTCCAAACCTTGTTATTGTACTAGCTCCACTACTATACTATGATGGTCTCCACACCTTGGTATTGTACTAGTACCACTACTAGCTCCACTACTATACTTTGATCGTCTCCACACCTTGTCATTGTACCAGCTCCACTACTAGTACCCCTACTATACTATGACGGTCTCCACACCTTGTTATTTTACTAGCTCCACTACTGTACTATGATGGTCTCCACACATTGTTATTTTACTAGCTCCACTACTAGTACCACAACTATACTATGATGGTCTTCACACCTTGTTATTGTACTAGCTCCACTACTATACCATGATGGTCTCCACACCTTGGTATTGTACTAGTACCACTACTAGCTCCACTACTATACTATGATGGTCTCCACACCTTGTTATTGTACTAGCTCCACTACTATACTACGATGGTCTCCACACCTTGTCATTGTACTAGCTCCACTCTAGTACCCCTACTATACTATGACGGTCTCCACACCTTGTTATTTTACTAGCTCCACTACTGTACTATGATGGTCTCCACACATTGTTATTTTACTAGCTCCACTACTAGTACCACAACTATACTATGATGGTCTTCACACCTTGTTATTGTACTAGCTCCACTACTATACTATGATGGTCTCCACACCCTGTTATTGTACTAGCTCCACTACTATACTATGATGGTCTCCACACCTTGTTAAGGCACTAGCTCCACTACTACACTATGATGGTCTCCACACCTTGTTATTGTACTAGTACCACTACTAGCTCCACTACTATACTATGATGGTTTCCACACCTTGTTATTGTACTAGTACCACGACTATACTATGATGGTCTCCAAACCTTGTTATTGTACTAGCTCCACTAATATACTATGATGGTCTCCACACCTTGGTATTGTACTAGTACCACTACTAGCTCCACTACTATACTTTGATGGTCTCCACACCTTGTCATTGTACCAGCTCCACTACTAGTACCCCTACTATACTATGACGGTCTCCACACCTTGTTATTTTACTAGCTCCACTACTGTACTATGATGGTCTCCACACATTGTTATTTTACTAGCTCCACTACTAGTACCACAACTATACTATGATGGTCTTCACACCTTGTTATTGTACTAGCTCCACTACTATACTATGATGGTCTCCACACCTTGGTATTGTACTAGTACCACTACTAGCTCCACTACTATACTATGATGGTCTCCACACCTTGTTATTGTACTAGCTCCACTACTATACTATGATGGTCTCCACACCTTGTTAAGATACTAGCTCCACTACTACACTATGCTGGTCTCCACACCTTGTTATTGTACTAGTACCACTACTAGCTCCACTACTATACTATGATGGTCTCCACACCTTGTTATTGTACTAGCTCCACTCCTATACTATGATGGTCTCCACACCCTGTTATTGTACTAGCTCCACTACTATACTATGATGGTCTCCACACCTTGTTAAGGTACTAGCTCCACTACTATACTATGATGGTCTCCACACCTTGGTATTGTACCAGTACCACTACTAGCTCCACTACTCTACTATGATGGTCTCCCCACCTTGGTATTGTACTAGTACCACTACTAGCTCCACTGCTATACTATGATGGTCTCCACACCTTGTTATTGTACTCGCTCCACTATTATATTATGATGGTCTCCACACCTTGGTATTGTACTAGTACCACTACTAGCTCCACTACTATACTATGATGGTCTCCACACCTTGTTATTGTACTAGCTCCACTACTAGTACCCCTACTATACTATGATGGTCTCCACACCTTGTTATTGTACTAGCTCCACTAGTAGTACCACTACTATACTATGATGGTCTCCACACCTTGTTATTGTATTAGTACCACTACTATACTATGATGGTCTCCACACCTTGGTATTGTACTAGTACCACCACTATACTATGGTCTCTACACCTTGTTATTTTACTAGCTCCACTACTAATACCACAACTATACTGTGATGGTCTCCACACCTTGTTATTGTACTTTCTCCACTACTAGTACCACTACTATGCTGTGATGGTCTCCACACCTTGTTTTTATACTAGCTCCACTACTAATACGACCACTATACTATGGTCTCCACACCTTGTTATTGTACTAGCTCCACTACTAATACCACTACTATACTGTGATGGTCTCCACACCTTGTTATCGTACTAGCTCCACTACTAAACTGCGATAGTCTCCACACCTTGTTATCAAATTCATTTTTATAATGCCCTTTTTACATCAGCTGATGTCACAAAGTGATATACAGAAACTCAGCCTAAACCCCCAAACAGCAAAGCAGATGTCAAAGCACGGTGGCTCCCCATATAAGGTTCAACCAGCTGCCTGTGGTTTAGAGGTAGTTATGTAGTTGTATAGAGTCAGACTAGAATGTTCATGCAGATTGTTGGTAGAGGGGTAGTTCTGTAGTTGTATACAGCCAGACGGGAAGGGTTCATGCAGATTGTTGGTTGAGAGGTAGTTCTGTAGTTGTATACAGTCAGACTGGAAGGGTTCATGCAGATTGTTGGTAAAGAGGTAGTTCTGTAGTATCTAGTCAGACTGGAAGGGTTCATGCAGATTGTTGGTAGAGAAGTAGTTCTGTAGTATCTAGTTAGACTAGAAGGGTTCATGCAGATTGTTGGTAGAGAGGTAGTTCTGTAGTATCTAGCCAGACTAGAAGGCTTCATGCACATTTTCTCAAGGTTGGTTCGATGGAGGCAGTTTTAAGGGAATTAGGCACAGTGCCTGAATTAAGAAAGTGATTTATGATTGTATGAGTCCTGTGGGAACAGGGTCCAAGGGGCAGGTAGTTGACCTCATATTATCGACCATTTCAGAGACCGATGTTGGGGTTGTCAATGAGAATGTGGTGAAACTGTAGCTGGGAGGCTCAGTGTGAAGCAGAGGGACAGGTCTGAATAAAGGGGTAGATTGTACAGTGAAACTGCAGCTGGGAGGCTCAGTATGAAGCAGAGGGACAGGTCTGAATCAGGGGGTAGATTGTACAGTGGAAGTGTTGCTGGGAGGCTCAGTATGAAGCAGGGGGGCAGGTCTGAATCAAGGGGTACGTTGTACACTGAAGTAAATGCTCTTTATTTTGGATTTGGGGATTTGAAAAATGCATGAAAAATGGTACTTTATTCAATGGAGTGGATAAAGGAGGAGTTAGCGAGTGGTTGAACTAATTTCTTTACTACAGAAAACATCATTGTGGGGTTCCCGTCATGATTTGCAATGAGATTGGTAAAGTTTAACTTGTGTGCCGTGTTCAGTGCCTCTTTGTATGCAGTCTGTTGATATACCAGGGCCTAACTGCATCAAACAAAGCTTTCTCCCAGCAGCTTTCATAGAACGTAGATCACTGTTGAACTAGGCTGCAGAGCGTTTGTTTAACAGAATGAATATGACATTGCCTTAAATGCAGTGTTAGATGTAAAGTTTAAATTCTCATTCATTACAAATCTTCACTAATCAATCAACACATGCTTTCATTTCGACGTATCAATGTAATATTATTATTTAATGACATACATTTTAAAAATAGACTTTTTGGTCAGGAAATAAAATAAAAATGTCCTTATACTGCGTTACCCACTCCAGTCAGCTGATAACAATGCTGCCAGTGTGACGTATAATCTAGTGGACGGGACCCTTCAACAACAACAGCGAGTCGGTCACTTCAGTAGCTTGCTAGGCGACATGGCCTAAACGTTCAAGCTTTTTAGACTGTTTCAGTGCATATTTGCCCATGTGTTTTAAACATACGTCTGTTTTATAGATAGTTGCCCCATTTATTTTCATATTTACGTTGTTAGTCAGGCAGATGTCTTAAATTTGCCTATCGCTAGGCTATTCGCTAATGCTAACTAGCTATTATTCCCGACCATGAGTTCACTAAGCTACTCTCCTGCTAAAGAAGAGGATGGACGGAGAAAGAAGCTCTCGTGAAAGAGGAGGCGGAAGAGGAGGCTGTTACAATACAAAAACAAGTAGAGGGTGAGGCTGTTACCGTGAAAGAAGAAGAGAAAGACGTTACAGAGAAAGACACCTTCAGAGTGAAAGAGGAGGTGGATGTTACCGTGAAAGAAAAGGAGGATGCAATGAAAGAAGATGAAAACGTTTTTGGAATGAAGGATGAAGAGGGGGAGATTATTGTCACATTAGAGGAGGACGAAGAAGAGAAGACTGGAGAACTGATTAACACCAGTAAATACAGTGAGTACTATCTTATAAAACAGGGACATTGATATGATTAACACCAGTAAATACAGTGAGTACTATCTTATAAAACAGGGACATAAACTCTGCAGTTGTTGAACTAATGTGTGATTTTACATTCTACAGTTGAATGTGTTTTTGTACTGTAGAAATTGTTCATGACGTCCTCTAGTGATTTTTAAAAAACGTTTCATGTCGAAAAGTGATGTCTAAATACAGTAAAGTATAAACACACTAAAGGGAAACAAATGTTTTGAGCAAAATAGTTTTTTTTTTTTTGACAACTGCAAACGAGAAGGAGTGAGTGATGTCATAGTAAGGCTTTCAAGGAGTTGGCTTGATGGGAAGTCGTGATGTCATCCAATAGGCGACTGATCTTCATGTGAATATTCATTATTCTTTTTAAAATCCTTCCTGTTCTGTCAAGTTGGTTGTTGATCATAGACAGCCATTTTCAAGTCTTGCCATTGACTTTCAAGATGATTTAAGTCCAAACTGTAACTAGGCCACTCAGGAACATTCAATCTTGGTAAGCTCCTCCAGTGTAGATTTGGCCTTGTGGTTTAGGTTATTGTCCTGTTAGGACAGTTTTTCATATTCAGATCTCTGAAATGCACTCTACCTACTTAACATTTAGTGTCTCCTTATATTACGCTGGGAAAACAGTTTTCATGGGCACAGAAATCCTAAATCATTTCAGAGTTTGCTAAATCCAATGGTTCTAACCGAGAGTCACCTTGACTCTATTGACAACACCCCAATGAATACTGTCATTAATGTGGTTCTTCAATAATTACACAATACTTAATACTGTAGCTGTTTAGTTACAGTCACGTGTTCAACTATCATCAGCTGATCCAGGAAATCATTTTCTGAATGCCAGTCAAATGACAAACATCACAACATGGGTATATTTGTTGTTAGGTGAAGTTATGGGTCCTACAGTAGGTCTATGTTGTTGTTAGCTGAAGTTATGGGCCAATTTGTAAACACTTAGTGTACCAACACTTATCGTCAGGCTGATGGCAAAGCTAGCCAAAGAGCATTTTACTGGTTTAAGTGTTTTTTTTATTAGTATAAAGCAGTTGATTTGAGACAAAAACACAAACATTACATTAAGCAGGAGATTCAAACAAGCCTTACAATTATAATCCAAAAGTAATGCGTATTGCACTCATAAGCAACCTGGAAATGGAAGATATTTTTGCTGTTAGCCTATGAGAAATCCCCTGCGTTTTCCCCCATGGTGGGGAATTAGTGAATAGACACAGATCTTAATGTGAGTTTCCTTGAGTAGCTCTCATGATCTTGTGCTGTAATATTCAGAATACATTGTGGAAAACTAAAATCTTCGCTCACCATTTTGGCTCCAGGCACATATACTACATCCATAACTAGTGGTTTCCTCATTGTCAGATATACTACATCCATAACTAGTGGTTTCCTCATTAGCATGGAGGAGTTTCTGCAACCAGATATACTACATCCATAACTAGGGGTTTCCTCATTAGCATGGAGGAGTTTCTGCAACCAAATTGTGTGTGCATCGCCCTCCTGCCGCAATTTTAGCAAACACAGAAAGGGGCCTATATTGGAGACCAAAAGTCATCTGGCACACTGATTCGAGTTTCAACAACATAAATAACTTATTTCTAGCCTACAATCATCGATTTTACTACTGTGAAAACAAGGGAAAACAAGACAATTGTAATATAATTTAACAGGCGTCAATTATTGTACAACTTCATGACAATGCTCTGGGCATCAACTTTTACCTCAAATAAACAGTGGATTTGTGCTGTTGTGGGCCTTTAACCATCGGTCTGACATTTTCGTTAACACAGGAGAGAGATGTGAATATCGTGGATCCTCTGGGGAGCCTCAACAACATCATGATGCTGACGAGGCAGAGAAGAGTCCCTCCAGATCAGGACACCTCAAGAAACACCAGCAGAGACCCACAGGAAAGAAACCTCACTGCTGCTCTGACTGTGGGAAACGTTGCAAATCTTCATCAGAAGTTAAAAATCACCAGTGAGTACACACAGGAGAAAAATCGTATAATTGTGATCAATGTGGGAAGAGTTTTATTCAGTCAGACTCCCTGAAATCACACCGGAATCTCCACACAGGAGAGAAGTCTTATAGCTGTGATCAATGTGGGAAGATTTTTTACTAAATCTAGCCATCTGACTAGACACCATCAAGTACACACAGGAGAGAAATCTTATAGCTGTAGTCAGTGTGGGAAGAGTTTTACTCAGCTAAACAGTCTGAAAGAACACCAGACAACACACACAGGAGAGAAATCTCATAGCAGTGATCAATGTGGGAAGAGATACAGTTAAGGGAATTTTTATCAATGATGACTAATTATGTATACATTTCAATCAGGACTGACTAATCCGAATACTATTATGTTACTGAATTTTCTCTCTTGCTCCCAGTATTGAATATAATGTAGTCAAGAGTTTAGAACAATGACGGTCTGTTCCTTGGTACAAATGAATGAACTATCTCCAGACTGTCTAGAATGCGTATCTACACTGACTGACCTTGGCTCTAGGCGAGGAGGGAAGGCTTGAGAGCTATAGAGCCTTTCTACCAGTGTCAAGAAGAGACGGAACATTTAGAAAACGCTGACGTCATTTTCAGTTTATAACCTGTGGTAAAATGTGTATGTACTCAGTACTCTCTTGAATAAAGGCTGTTACTTGACTTTAAGACCGGGACTCTGTCCATTCCTATAAAATAAGGGTCTTACAAATCCTTATGAATTGACAGAGTGTTTAATTTTAATTGGGAATTAAAACAGAGGAATTAAATTCCTTCAACAGATACTCTGGTAAAAGATCTCTGATCAAACATCAGAAAAAACATACATGAAGGAGTTGAATTTTAAAAATCATGATATCAATGAAATAATGTCACAATGTAGAATGGTTTAACATTGTAGTAGGAGTATTTTAATGATGTCACAATGTAGAACCCTAAATGTTTGTTCCCTGTTCTATTGATTTCAACATGATATGGATATTAGCCTCAAGGGAAAAATCCAGGCTCCGAATTGAAAGAGTACTATTTATGTTATTTAACAAAAAGTGACTAACAAAAAAAAGTTGTGTTACACTTACCACGTTGGTGACCCACTTGAATCAAAATGCAACACTTCAAAATGTAGCTAGCTGTTTTCTACAAATTGTCCTCTAACCAGTGATGTACACATTATTCCCAGATTCCGTGTGGTTTTTGAGCTGTTAGTTTTAACAGGACATGCAACTTCATCTCCCTTCTGTCACACACATGATTTTGATGAGTTATGACAAATAAGTGTTGTGTTCCTTTGTTCAATGACCCTTACATTTAATTGTATCACTCCCAAATGTAGCTGACTGGCTTCTGCAGGTTGTCCTCTAACCAGTGAGGTAAAATATTTATCCCGCTTCCATGTGTTTTGTTTAGTTGTGTTAGTTTCAACATCACGTACAACCTGATTTCCCCTATAATCGATATCAGTGATTTATTGCTACTTGTCAAAACAACAGTGTTTTTGGTGCTTGTGCAGTTTATAAGGTGCTTGTTTAAAAAAAATACAAGTAATATGATTATTGTGGCAGATGTTTGTGTATACAGTATGGCCCATTTTATGTTTAGGTTTTCAATATATCACAAAACTGTTTCTGCATATTGGTTATTGATTTGTACACGTTAAAACTGTGTGACATTGGGCTATCCCACCTAGCAAAATGTAATTGAAAATACTTTGAAAAAAGGACTATGCAACCAAATATTTTATATTTACATTTCATGTAACATTTAGTAATCATAATTATTTATGTAACCAACTGACAATTTTGGGTACAACTATATTGACATTGTTGCCCTGCTTTTATAAAATCAGGGTTAATTCTCACATGTGCCAACCCAAATGTACTAGAGCATGACATTAGGGACTGGGCCCAGATCAAACAACATGCCTATGGAGTGAACCCTGAAAAGTGAGAGAAGCTCCGCAGTGAGGTGGAAAGTTACTACGGATACTGCAGGAGTTTCCTCTTGAAATCAGACAACATGGTTGCTGATTTTCTCAAGGGTGGGCAGTCAAATAGTTTTGCGTTTAGCGATTGTGTTGCCATGGATCACAATTTATTTTGACTGCTAGTTTTTCCTTATTGGAGATGAGTTTTGTTTGGGCTGTTCCAAGGGGACGAGAGAGTTATTGAAGCTAGTGAGTTTTAGGAAGACGAAAGTTCTAGAAGCTAGTGAGTTTTAGGGAGACGAGAGTTCTTGAAGCTTGTGGGGAAAATATTTTTCTATAGAAAGAAAAAGGAGAAAACATACGATTGTATGTTATTATTTAGAAATGTGTTTTCTTGTTTTTAAATTCTTGAGAGCCAGTAGACATCATGTTTATATTGTAGAAGGTGAGGCATTGTAGTAGATTATAATGTGAAATGGAAGTTGTTTTCTGTTGGTGGTGAGCAAACTTGTCCAACAAAAATATAGGATATATTTGTTGTCTTAAAGGGGAAGGTTTTACAGGCTTTGGTTTTTCCATTTATGTTTGAGGTTGGACTTTAGCACGTCTAGCTCATTAGCACTGATTGGTGTCACCTCATTAGTCAGTATGTGTTACACCTGTGCTGGCTGGTCCAGGTTCTATTTAAGAGTATCTGGCCCAGTGCTCCAGTTGTTTTGATAGATGTGGAGAGTCAACACCTTTCAGTTGCTCCACCTTTTTGGTTATTTGCTTCCTGCTTATAAGTTTGAGGTGGTGGGACGGGTGCGCCATCGTCCGTGAGGAGATGGCGCAAAGTACATCTGGACCGTCGGTTCCGGGGATTGGACTGGCCAACACGGTGCGCTTTTCTTGGCGGGGAAAAGAGATGGAGCCTTGGGGGAGAGAAACCTTCGGGAGGAACATCCTAATGGGGTGTTGCCTTCAGGGGAACCCAATGGAGAAGGGGTTTGATGTAACCCTATATTTGGAAGAAAAACACAATGAGATTATGAAGACGGTGACGGAAGGGAAAGAAGAAGGTCCCCTGTGTCATTACACGGTGACCAGCCTGGCAAGAAACAACTTCAGGGTGGTCACCGTAACCATGTACAATCCGCACGTGAAGGACGAAGAAGTGAGGGCCTTTCTGGGGAGGTACATGGACAATGTCTCCTCAGCGAGGTACCTCAGGGACTCCCTGGGTTTCTGGAATGGGAAGAGAGGCTTCCAGGCGTTACTCAGGGAGTCCCCGAAGAGTGTGGATGGCTACCTCCATCCTCCGGCAATGTTCTCCCTGGGGGCTGACAGGGGAACCCTATACTATGCACGTCAGCCCCCGTTCTGCAGGCGTTGTATACGGCCATACCCTGGCCTCGTGCAGTAACAAGAAATGTCGTTTTTGTGGGTCGGAAGAGCACGAGGCCAGGGAGTGTGACGAGCCCAAGGCTTGCCACGGGTGTGGCTCCAGAGAACACCTGTGGCGTGATTGCCCGGATCGTCACAGGTCATACGCGTCTGCAGCTGGGGGGGAGCGGGGGATGGGGGGAGGAAAGAAAGGACGCGTGCGGATTGTACGGATGGCACAGGGGAAAAGAAGGCAAGAGAAGAGGATGGAAAGAAGGAAGAAATGAGAAGAAAGAGGTGGGAAGAAGGAAAGAGTGGAAGAGGAAAAGAAGGCAGAAGAACGTAAAGGAGCGGTGAAGGGGACAGTGGTGCGAGAAGGAGTGGAAGAGGGAACGGGGACAGTGACAGGGACAGTGACGGAGAAGGAGGGAGGAGTGGAGGTGGGAGGGGAGGGGGGGGAGATGGGGGGGAAGGAGTGGGGGGACAGCCTGCCAGGCTTCCTCGAGGTCGAAATGAGGGATTTGGTGGAGGAGTTAGCGGGGATGGGATGTTGTGTCTCCCCGCTACCTCCTTCACCAAAGAAGAAAGGGATGAAGAGGGGGAGCTTGCCAGGAAGTGAGAGGGAGGGGGGTGTGGAGGGGGGGGGGGGGAGCTAAGAGAGTGGCGGGGGGGGGGGGTAATTTGTCCTCCCGGTTTGCCTCAGCCCCTTGCATTTTAGTGGATGACTCCAGTGAGGGGTCGGTGGGCTGTTTGCTAGAGGGATCCCAACTCCTGTTTGAGGAGATGGGGTCCCCTACATGCAGCCCCGAGGCAAACAGGGAGGGGAGGATGGTGGGTGGGGAGGGAGGACCCAACACACTGCCTGGGTCATGGGTTGGGATGGAGGACGGGGGGGGCGTCAGGAGAGGAGAGGACGTCCCCGCCGGTGGAGATGGACCAGGGGAGCATCGGGTGAGTCTCCAGTTTTTTTTATTTATTTTTATTTGTTGTTAATAATTAAATGAATAGTTCTGTTTCTTTTTTTAGTCTAAATGTTAGGGGGTTAAGGAATAATGTTAAAAGGAGGGCGGTTTTTTGTTATTTACAGGGTGTGGGGTTTGATTTCTGTTTTTTACAGGAGGTTCACCTGAGGGATGGTGGGGATGTGTGTAGATTTAAGGTGCCATCTCTGGGCTAATGGCTTGCCATGGTCTGGTTGATGGTGGCCTGCACACTACTCCGGCAATGGTCGGTCCTACATGGCGCAACTCCAGGGGGGTTGCGCGGAGGCTCGACTACATTTTTGCATCCAGGTCTTTGGGTCAGTTGTCTGGGCGGCTGTTGCCTGTTTTCTTCACGGATCACGACGGGGTGTTCCTGCAGGTAGGGTCGCCAGTCTGCCTCTTCGGTAGGGGGTACTGGAAGTTAGATCGGGATATACTGGAGGAGCAGGCTTTCGTTGACGCATTTTTTTGTTTCTTTCGGAGGCTTGACGGCCTCCGGTCCATGTGCGAGGGGGTGTTAGAGTGGTGGGATTTAGTTAAGGTGAGGATTAGGGCTTTTATAATAGGATATTGTAGAAGGAAAAAAAGGGAGGAAAGGAGGGAGGTGGATCGTATCCAAAGGTTAATTGAACTCGAGTACGAGGCAGGCAACCTCGGCGGGTCGATTGACTGGGAGAGATTCGCAGCCCTAAAGGCGCAGCTCAGGGAGCTGCAGGAGCAGAAGGCTCGAGCTTTCCTGGAGCGTGCGCATAGTGGCTTTCTAGAACATAATGAGACTTGTTCCGCTATGTTCTTTAAGTCGGTTAGGGCCAGGCAGAGTAGGAAGGTAATGCATGGAGTTAGGGAAGAAAATGGTAGTATAGTAAGTAAACCAGAGGAAATGGTCAGGGTGACAACTGATCATTTCCAAGGCTTATTTAAGGAAAGGGAAATGGATGTAGAGCAGGGAAACGTGTTTTTAGAACACTTGTCCCGGCGGTTGCCAGAGGACATTAGAGACGTGATGGAGGCCCAGATCTCACTAGAAGAGGTTGAGAGCGCTCTTAGGAGGATGGGAAAAGGGAAGGTGCCTGGGATGGATGGGCTGCCGGCTGAGTTTTACCTCAAGTTTTGGGGTATACTTGGACCAGTGGTTCTCAAAGTCTTGAAGGCCATCCTTGAGACGGGGGTCCCGGGGGGATCAATGGCTGTTGGTGTGCTGTCACTTCTTTATAAGAAGGGGGAAGCAACTGACCTTGGCAACTGGCGGCCATTGACCATGCTGTGCGTAGATTACAAGATTCTTGCAAAGGTTTTAGCCCTTCCCTACGTCGTCCACGAGGATCAGACGTGCGGGGTAGAGGGTCGCTCTATAAGATGGAACCTACAGTTGATCAGGGATTCCATCGCTTGGGTTGAAGATAGAGGGCTGCCTTTAATGGTAGCAGCGCTAGATCAGGCGAAAGCTTTTGATCGCGTGAATAGATCTTTTCTATTCAGGGTGTTAGGTAGATTAGGATTTGGGGAGAAGTTTTTATAGGATGGATCCGTACTTTATATGTCGGAGCGGGGTGTCGAGTTAGTGTAAATAGTCACTTAGGTGACGTTTTTGACCTCTCGTCTGGGGTCAGGCAGGGATGCCCACTCTCGGCTCTCCTCTTCGTTCTGTACATGGAGCCTCTGGGGGCTGCCATTAGGGCAGACACAGGGGTGGAAGGCTTGTTGATCCCTGGAAGTGGTGGGCTGCGTGTTAAGATGACGCAGTACGCCGACGACACTTCCTTGCTGTTGTGCAAGGACTCGTGCCTGACAAGGTCCCTTGCCATCTTTGGGGATTTCACCCGAGCGTCGGGAGCAGTTCTGAACCATGCAAAGTCTTCCGTCAAGTTTTTCGGAAGATGGCGCGGTAGAACGGATGTGCCTGGGGGGTTATCTCTCTGTGAAGGGGCCCTGAGGATTCTCGGGGTTCATTTTGAGACCTCCGGCTCAGCGACGCTAAACTGGAACATGCGTATCGCAGTGGTACAGAGGAAGCTAGCAATGTGGAAGGCTAGGTATTTGTCTTTTATGGGCAAAGTCCTGGTCCTAAAGGTGGATGTGTTGCCGTCTCTTTTGTATTTGGCATATATCTACCCATTGCCGGCTTGTCTGAGGAGGCCTCTAGTGAGGCTTGTGTTTCAGTTTATGTGGAGTGGCAGGTGCGAGTGGGTCGCCAGGGCACGCATGATCTGTCCCATCGGGGAGGGAGGTAGGGGGGTACCACATTTCTCCCTCAAGCTGGACTCAATTTTTGTTTCTTTCTTGTTAGCGGAGCTTGCTCAGCCAGTGATACACCCGTCCGGTTAACTCCTGCGGGTGTTCTTCTCGTATAAGGCGAGAAGCGTAATGGTGTGGTCTAACACTGGTCCTCGGGCGGAACAGCTGCCGTGGCACTTTGGTCATGCGGCCAAGTGGCTGCGTGCGCACCCCGAGGTTGAAGTTGCCCGAGTAGGTTTAGACCACAGGCACCTGTACGGGGAGGTCAGGCAGGCAGGGAGTCCTGCGCCCGTAGCGGGCATCTCGTCAGTGGTCTGGGAGGGAGTGCAGGCGCGGGGCCTGGACAACGGGCTCAAGGACCTGAATTGGTTGAGCCTTCATAAGCGTTTGCCGGTACTTTCCATCTTGTACCGGTATAGTTTGGTGCGATCCCCCACCTGTCCAAGATCTGCTTGTGGCAGGGAGGAGACTGTGCGCCATGCCTTCTGGGACTGTGCCTTTGCCGGACTAGTATGGGCTAGGGCACAGGTGATGCTAGGTGTGGTTAGGAGTGATTTTGTTTTGACATGGGCTAGGCTAGAGAGAGGCGTAGGGAGAGCAAAGGGAACGGATAGGGACAGGTTTCTGCTCTGGATAGATTAGGGAAGGGGAGATAGGGAAAGGGTTAGGTATGACGGGGAGGGACGATGCTCCCGTGAGGTTTGTTTTTGTTTGATGTTTTTGTAAATAGAGTTTTATTAAGAATGAATGAGAATTATGATTTTGTAATAGTATGAATGGTATTGATTGTAATAAATTATTTTAACCACCTTTTTAGTTTGCTTCCTGTCTTTCAGTTTGGTGTGGGTTTTTCTTTTGTTTGCCTCTTCTTGGGCAGATTTAGTGGGTCTCATGGTCTTTTAGGTCCCAGTTGTTGTTACTTGTCAACTTCCAGTGGACACCCCCATAGTGTCTTTCAGAGCCCCTCCTAAAGAACAAGCTAATATTTTGGGTTGGATATTGCATCATATTGTTAATATTGTAATCAATGGCATTTCTTTACAATGCTTATTAGTCTTTCAGTGGTTATTCTTCTGTTTTTATCCTCAAGTTTGTGTACTAAATATTTCTCTTTATTTTCATTGTTTTTCATGTGAAGCCATTGTTTTGCATCCATGTCTGAAATGTGCTCTATAAATGATGCTTGATTTGAACATATTGCAAAACAAATTAACCCAATGACCAACCAATCAACAGACTCTTGTCCATCTTGGTATGAGAATCAGTCTCATTCCCACTTTTCAAACCTGCTGAAGGTGAGGTGGACTGGTAAACACCACCCCCGGCTCCACCAGGGGCTTGAGGTGGTCTCCCACAGCTCTGCTTATGTCATGTTCTGTGGCCTTGCCGTTCCAGTTCTTGACTGCCCCTGCAACACAGAAAGAAATACATTTAGTCATATTATATATAACACTCAAAGTAATGGATATGGAGCATCTCATGCCTCAGTTACACCTGGCACCTAAATGTGACTTCTCTCATCTGATCACACCAAGCTGCATTAGGTTCAGAGCTACCAGGATGGGCCTATGACATAGCCTGGATGCCGTCAGGCCACCGAATAGGCATAAGCAATGTCAAAAGATGAGTGGGGAAATGTACATTTTACACAAGTGACCTTCATAATAAATCAAATGTTATTTGTCACATATGTATGTTATTGCGGGTGTAGCTAAATGCTTGTGTTCCTAGCTCCAACAGTGCAGTAATATCTAACAATTTCACAAATACCTAATACACACATGTAAGTAATGGAATAAGAATATATCAAATCAAATGTATTTATATAGCCCTTCTTACATCAGCTGATGTCTCAAAGCCCTGTACAGAAAACCAGACTAAAACCCCAATCAGCAAGCAAAGCAGGTGTAGAAGCACGGTGGCTAGGAAAAACTCCCTAGAAAGTCCAAAACCTAGGAAGAAACCTAGAGAGGAACCAGGCTATGAGGAGGGGCCAGTCCTCTTCTGGCTGTGCTGGGTGGAGATTATAACAGAACATGGCCAAGATCTTCATAAATGACCAGCATGGTCAAATAATAATAATCACAGTTGTTGTCGAGGGTGCAGCAAGTCAGCACCTCAGGAGTAAATGTCAGTTGGTTTTCATAGCCGATCATTGAGAGTATCTCTACCGTTCCTGCTGTCTCTAGAGAGTTGAAAACAGCGGGTCTAGGACAGGTACCACGTCCGGTGAACAGGTCAGGTTTCCATAGCCGCAGGTAGAACAGTTGAAACTGGAGCAGCAGCACGGTCAGGGGACAGCAAGGAGTCATCATGCCAGGTAGTCCTGAGGCATGGTCCTAGGGCTCAGGTCCTCCGAGAGAGAGAAAGAGAGAATTAGAGAGAGCATACTTAAATTCACACAGGACACCGGATAAGACAGGAGAAGTACTCCAGATATAACAAACTGACACTAGCCCCCCGACACAAACTACTGCAGCATAAAAACTGGAGGCTTTTACAGGAGGGGTCAGGAGACACTGTGGCCTCATCCGATGATACCCCCAGACAGGGCCAAACAGGAAGGATATAACCCCACCCACTTTGCCAATGCACAGCCCCCACACCACTAGAGGGAAAGCTTCAACCACCAACTTACCATCCTGAGACAAGGCCGAGAATAGCCCACAAAGATCTACGCCACGGCACAACCCAAGGGGAGGCGCCAACCCAGACAGGAAGATCACGTCAGTGACTCAACCCACTCAAGTGACGCACCCCTCCTAGGGACGGCATAAAAGAGCACCAGTAAGCCAGTGACTCAGCCCCTGTAATAGGGTTAGAGGCAGAGAATCCCAGTGGAGATTCAGCCCTAGCAGAGCCCCAAGTCCCATGGGGACGTCCTCGAGGGCGTGGATGTTCTCCCCATCAAAGGCCAGCGGGATTTCACTCTCATGGTGAAATGGGCTTCCGCCGATGTGCAGTGAAGAGCGTTGAAATCAACGCTGTCAACAAAAGTAAGAAAAGATTAATACAATTAACAAACAAAAAATGTTCAGTTATAATTTTATATAAGCATGCACACCTATGTTTATGAAGAAACAGATGATTTGATTTGTGCATAGGAACACTGGACATAAAGGCCACTTGGGTCGTCCTTTTTTTTTTTTTTTACCCGGCAAGACAGTTAACAAATTCTTATTTTTAATGACGGATTAGGAACAGTGGGTTAACTGCCTGTTCAGGGGCCGAACGACATGGGCCGAACGACCTTGTCAACTCTGGGATTTGAACTTGCAGTTACTGTTCCAACGCTCTAACCACTTGGCTACCCTGCCACCCCAAGGTACAGAGGTTGGGCAAGAGCAGAATCACTGCTGTGGTCTCCAGTCCTAGTAAAGTAAAGCAATGATCTTACTACACTTGCTAATTTTATTACAAAATACATTAGAGAAAGGGAAGGAATAAGAGCAAATACCTCTTCTGTATTGTCCTTCAGGGACTGTTAAAATAGCAGGATGATGTCCTCTCCCCTGCCTCGCCTCTCTACCTCTGATAGTCCTTGAATTATCTTTGCGTCTATATCCATTCTATGGACTTGATTCATTTCTGAGAAGATTTGAAAATATACTTTGCACACATTTGTATGCTGCTAGATTTTTGTATTGACTGCTATGTAGGTTAAATGTATCTGTACCTTCTTGATCCCAATTGCATTGTGTCCATGTCCTGTCCTATAAGAATTTCAAAGGAAGAGAAAATGTGTCAAAGAACAGTCTTGCAAGCATTAATATATATATATATATATATATATATATATATATATATATAAAATAAATATTGAAAGATAAATATTAAATAAATATTGAAATATAAATGGCATCGACATACAATTGAATGTAAAATAGACATATTGGAGAAAGCACTATCCAAAAAACTACTGCCATACAGGCCTAATATCACATTTCAAGATATCTTTGTACACAAATTGTTCAATATTTCATCAGGCTGACTTGAAAGATTATAAAATCAAATCAAATCAAATTTTATTTGTCACATACACATGGTTAGCAGATGTTAATGCGAGTGTAGCGAAATGCTTGTGCTTCTAGTTCTGACAATGCAGTAATAACGAACAAGTAATCTAACTAACAATTCCAAAAAAACTACTGTCCTATACACAGTGTAAGGGGATAAGGAATATGTACATAAGGATATATGAATGAGTTATGGTACAAAGCAGCATAGGTAAGATACAGTAGATGATATCGAGTACAGTATAACATATGAGATGAGTATGTAAACAAAGTGGCATAGTTAAAGTGGCTAGTGATACATGTATTACATAAGGATGCAGTCGATGATATAGAGTACAGTATATACATATGCATATGAGATGAATAATGTAGGGTAAGTAACATTATATAAGGTAGCATTGTTTAAAGTGGCTAGTGATATATTTACATAATTTCCCATCAATTCCCATTATTAAAGTGGCTAGAGTTGAGTCAGTGTCATTGACAGTGTGTTGGCAGCAGCCACTCAATGTTAGTGGTGGCTGTTTAACAGTCTGATGGCCTTGAGATAGAAGCTGTTTTTCAGTCTCTCGGTCCCAGCTTTGATGCACCTGTACTGACCTCGCCTTCTGGATGACAGCGGGGTGAACAGGCAGTGGCTCGGGTGGTTGATGTCCTTGATGATCTTTATGGCCTTCCTGTAGCATCGGGTGGTGTAGGTGTCCTGGAGGGCAGGTAGTTTGCCCCCGGTGATGCGTTGTGCAGACCTCACTACCCTCTGGATAGCCTTACGGTTGAGGGCGGTGCAGTTGCCATACCAGGCGGTGATACACCCCGCCAGGATGCTCTCGATTGTGCATCTGTAGAAGTTTGTGAGTGCTTTTGGTGACAAGCCGAATTTCTTCATACGCAACATTTTGCTGCGTGGCAATGCTGTGTTTGGATTCTGAAGGGCATTTATACAAAAGAGGTAGTCTAGACACTGTATTAATACCATTATGCATTTGAATCCCATCTACAGCTTCCATATAAGATATTAATTTCCCTCCACCAGGGGGCGTACATGTAACGTTTCCAAAATGGGACAGTATTGTACATGTAACGTTTCCAAAATGGGATAGTATTGTCCATGTAACGTTTCCAAAATGGGACAGTATTGTACATGTAACGTTTCCAAAATGGGATAGTATTGTCCATGTAATGTTATGCCCCCTTGTGAGTTAATAGTATTGCATGCTGTAGCAGGCTATATAAAGAGGAAGACCTCCATTGACGATTCAGTTCGTTGTAACATCTCGTCTGGACAGGTCACCGTCCTAAGTTAGTTAGTTAGTTAGTTAGTCACAAAAGTGAGAACTGCTCTAGATTGGAAACTTACGTTAATGAAGTGTAAAGCCATGTTGGCTCTATGGAAACGATATACAATATGTGGGAAAGAATATAGTTGTGGGAAATAATCCAAACGTAGTTGTGCCTAGTTAGGACATAACGTTATTTAGATAGATAACGGGCTCGTACAACGCCAACGGTCAAACCCGGCTTTTTAATATTTACGGTAATTAACTCTAACTTTGTGGAAGCTATTCACAGAAAACCATCATTGTCTTTGTTATTCATTAGTATGTTATATTATTATATAAATAATTTTGAGACATATTTAGAGCCAAAGAGACAGTTTCAGGTTGTTTTTTTTTACGTCAACAACAGCAGTTCAAATTTCAATAGCTCTTTAACCATTACGCCTAAAACTTTCAAAACGGGTTCTAGCCAGTTTATACCCGATGGCATACACACAAATTGCACACTTTTTTTGTCGATTTACATCTCGGACTATTTAAAATTATTTATTTTCATTTTTGAATTTCAATAGCTCATTGGTCATGTGACCTAGTGACTTCAAACAAGGTTCAGAGTGTCCACTGACTACCGTTCTATATTTCACACCCTTTAGTTTGTCCATTTTCATCTCACATGATTTTACATACATTTTTCCAAATGTAACATTTCAAAAGCTCCTTGGTCATGTGACCTTGTGACTTCAAGCAAGGTTCAGAATGTCCACTCAGTGGGCCTACACATTGCACACCCTTTGGTCACCCCCAAAACCAATATCTCATTTGGCCGCCTTTCCTTACAGTTCTCTGCTGCCAATGACTGGAACGAATTGCAAAAATCACTGAAGCTGGAGACTCATATCTCCCTCACTAACTTTAATTAAGCACAAGCTGTCAGAGCAACTTACAGATCATTGCACATGTACATAGCCCATCTGTAAATAGCCCATAAAACTACCTCCTCCCCATATTGTTATTTATTTATTTATTTTTTCTCCTTTGCACCCCAGTATCTCTACTTGCACATTCATCTTCTGCACATCTATCACTCCAGTGTTTATTTGCGAAATTGCAATTATTTCGCCACTACGGTCTATTTATTGCCTTACCTCCCTAATCTTACTTCATTGGCACATACTGTATATAGACTTTTCTATTGTTATTGACTGTTTATTCCATATGTAACTCTGTTGTTGTTTATGTCACACTGCTTTGCTTTATCTTGGTGAAATAAAAAGTTTACAAATAAAAAATAAATAATCTGTGGGAATGTCTTATGTCCGTCCTACATGTAGTGTTGGTACATGGAATATATATCAACTGCATAGACCATAAATTGCTATTGCAAATAGAAGTATTATGTTCAAAAACTGACATTTTCAGATATTATTTTGACAAACACACTTTGGTGTTTACAATTCATTCTCTTTTGTCATAGATTTGGTGGGCAGTCATCTGTGATAGACTTTCTTTAAGCAGGTACTGATGAAACTGTCACTTAACATTTTTTTCTTGAAGTCTACAAACGCTCTACATTTATTCACTCTGTGAGGGTTGGATCCTATATGCTACTGTTATTATTGTCCTGTAAATGGTTCAGTGCCTATAATTTAGGCTGTGTGTGTAGAATGGGGCATAAAGGAAATTACCTCTATTACTCTTATTACTACTAAATTATAGTGATAAGGAAAACAGCATACACATTTGGCTTGTGTATTCATTTGCCTATAACTAATCAGAATTCCATTATGTTTACATAAAAAAGAGAATATTTCAAAATGAGAAGATCCTGCCATGGAAAAGACGACTGGGTGGACATAAAGTGGAAAGGAGGGGAAATAACTCCCACCATGGCAGGATGCTAATCACATTTCCACATATTTTAACTTTGGAAAGCGAACTAATGTCCAAATCGTGAAAATAAGAACTGTGCAATGTTGTGCGCAATATTTAGAGTCTGTGGCTCAAATGGTTTGAAAGCGCGAATATCTGTTGAATATCGAACTTGAAACTGTCGTAACACTGGCATCCAAACTCGATAGCACAGAGTTGATCATCCATATGACGTTGGGGAATAGTGCATTGTGGGTAGTTAAGATTTCTCGAAATAAGTTAATAAATATGCAAAAACATAACTGTTTGTTCTTCTAGGTAACCATAAAGTGACCACAACTAGCTTACTAAGTCTTTAACCACACGGTATTGTTACACTGGTGAGTAAAAACGCATGCTTCCTACACTTTAACTTGTTGTCTGAAGATAAAACATACATTTTGCTCAACTGCGTTACCCACTCCAGTCAACAGAGGGCGGTGTGCGACTTTAAGGCAATGCTGCTAGTGTGACGTCTATTCTAGTGGACGGAACGCTTCTTTCAACGTCAGACACCTCCGTAGCTTGCTAGGCAAAAAGCCGAACCAATAAAGCTCTTTAGACGCTTTCGTGTTTATTAGCCACCGTGTTTTAAACCAATTTCTGTCGTCTAGTTAGTTATCAGATTTATTTTCATATTTACGGTGTTGTTAATTAGTCAGCTAGCTGGCTGGTTAAGTTAGCATTAGCCTAACTAGTTAACATCCCTGACCATGCGGTCACTAAGCTACTCTTCTGCTAAAGAAGAGGAAGTCTACTGGACGGAGAAAGAAACTCCCGTGAAAGAGGAGGAGGAGGAAGAAGAGGAGGCTGTTACAGTAAAAAAAGAAGTAGAGGTTGAGGCTGTTACCATGAAAGAAAAAGGGAAAGACGTTACAGTGAAAGAAGAGGAAGACGCGTTCAGAGTGAAAGAGGAGGAGGATGTTACAGTAAAAGAAGAGGAAGATGCGTTCAGAGTGAAAGAGGAGGAGGGGGAGATGACTGTTACATCGAAAAAGGAGGAGGAAACTGGATATCTGGGCCCGGTTTCCCAAAGCCATCTTAAGGCATCCAATGGTTCTAACAATGAATTTAGCCATAAGATGGTTTTGAGAAACCGTTCCCTGATTAACACTAGTAAGTACTTTCTTAAAAACAGAAGCACAAACTCTGCAGTTGTTGATCTGATGTGTGGTGTTAAAGGGGAAATATTCAATTGCAATATCCATATTTGGACTTGTAAATTATTTATTTATAGCCATTGATTCTTGAAGAATTTAACACATGCTTCATTAGCTTAGTTCAACTGTTGTACCCCATCAGAACCCCAAATAAGCCTTTTTTACTCTGTTTAGAAACAATGTAAATCAACACTGTATCGCCTCAACATTGTTAAAACGTTGATATCATGGATGGTCAGTCCTTGCATCCATAGGTCTGTCAATGAATTTGCGACCAGTTACATTTCTCCAGCCCCATCCATCATCTTATTACCAAATAGCATTACCATTGTTTGAACTGCAGATTGGTTGATTGATTGTTGTGTGGCTTTTTTAAAGGGACAACCTAGTATTTAAACAGCAACTAAATGGCTGCCCAGAGACTTGGTTTGGTAAACAGCTGAGGGATGGGGGCTGGAGAAATGTAACCACTCTCAAATTCATAGAGAAAGCTATTGTATCAACCTTAACACAAAACCTAGGGACCTCGTCAAGAAGTTCAAACATCTTGGCGTCACAGTTATAAGGTGTTGGCTTGACAGTCGGTGGACCCAGGATCGAGTCCAGCTCCTGAATTCACTACACTATGAATACAAGGACTGGCCATCCATGATGTCATAATGATAGTTTAACCAGGTTTCTAGGCTATATAGTATATTCTAGAATGACCCGTGTAGATTTCCTGTGGTGGTCAAATTGTTAGAGCTGTTGATAAATCATTGTATAATATTCAGCCATTTATTTTCATGCCATAACATCAATATGCCTAAACAGAAGAGAAGACCACCACCTCCTGCTGGCCTTCATAAATGCTGACGTTGTTGGTAATAGGCTACACAAGCAGTAGGCAACCTACATTTGGGGGGCAAATTTATCTTACCATTTATACTGATCTGCGTGACAGTTTGATTTTCATATGAACATTTTCATGGAACAGTTTAATTTCATTGATAATAGTATCTCAATCATTGTCTGTGATTAATCTACATTCTATATAAATGAAAATTATACAAATCTAAAAGTAACTTTTATTGCCAACTATGTATAAAATTGCCTGCATAAAGCCAACAAATAGAAACATTGCAGCCTGCAGGTAGAAAATATCCCGATAAAAATAAATATCCTAGAAATCACATTGGCTGCACATGGCCTGTCTACAACGAACTTGAAACATTCTATCAACTGGGTCCTCCGAAACTTGCAACATTGTATAAAATATTCTGGGCCCTCAGTTTCCCACTGAGTTTGGGACAGACACAGCTGTTGGCTATTTGTGTAAAGGATAAGAAGTAATCAGGTATTTTATGACATTTCCACTGGATCAGCGCATTATGTTTCTCCCTTTAATGCTGAGTTTTTCCCTTTAAATCTTAGCTCACCATTTTTGTTCCAGGCAGATACACTACATCCATAACTAGTGGTTTCCTCATTACCAGATATACTCCCTCCATAAATAGCGGTTTCCTCATTAGCAGGGAGGTGTTTCTGCAATCAAATTGTGTGTGCATTGCCCTCGTGCCGCAATTTGAGCAAACACAGAAAGGGGCCTTTTTTGGAGACCAAAAGTCGTCTGACACACTGCTTGACTGTCTTAAGACAATTGTAAAATATTTTAACAGACGTCAATTGTTGTACAACTTCATGGATACGCTCTGGGCATCACCTTTTACCTCAAATAAACAGTGGATTTCTGCTGTTGTGGGCCTTTAACCATCTGTCTGACTTTGTTGTTCACACAGGAGAGAGATGTGACTATCGTGGATCCTCTGGGGAGCCTCAACAACAACATGATGCAGAAGAGGCAGAGACATGTCTCTCCAGATCAGAACTCCTCAAGAGACACCAGCAGAAATCCACATGGAGGAAATATTACCACTGCTGCTCTGACTGTGGTAAAAGATTCAACTATTCAGTAGAACTTAAAATACATCAAAGACATCACACAAGAGAGAAACCATATGGCTGTGCTCAATGTGGGAGAAGTTTTGTTTATCCTTGCCATCTGACTGAACACCAGAGAACACACACAGGAGTGAAACCATTTAGCTGTGATCAATGTGGGAAGAGTTTTGCAAAATCTAGCCATCTGACTGAACACCAGAGAACACACACAGGAGAGAAACCATATAGCTGTAATCAATGTGGGAAGAGTTTTTCTACTTCTAGCTATCTAACTACACACCAGAGAACACACACAGGAGAGAAACCTTATAGCTGTGATCAATGTGGGAAGAGTTTTACTCGGTCACACAGCCTGACTATACACAAGCGGACACACACAGGGGAAGAGATACTCTGATTAAACATAAAATACATGAAGGAGTTGTTTCATGATATCACTGAAATAATGTCACAATGTAGAATGTTTTAACATTGTAGTAGGAGTGTTTTAATGATGTCACAATGTAGAATGTTTTAACATTGTAGTAGGAGTATTCTAATGATGTCACAATGTAGAACCCTAATTGTCTGTCCCCTGTTCCATTGATTTCAACATTATATGGATATTAGCCTCAGGGGGAAAATCCAGGCTCTGAATTGGAAGAGTACTATTCATGAGATTCAACAAAAAGTGACTAACAAAAAAAGTGTTGTGTTATACACTTACCACGTTGGTGACCCACTTGAATCAAAATGCAACTCTTCAATGTTTATGTTTTCAGTTTATCCCAAACTGTTTCTACATATTGGTTATTGATTTGGACACGTTAAAACTGTGTTTTGACATTGGGCTATTCCCATTTAGCAAAATGTAATTGAAAAGATGTTGAATGTCCGATGTCCAATATATGTTCGGTTGTAGTTGAAAAGATGTCTTTTCTGGTCGTTTTTTCAATGACTTGAAGACAACTTCATTTCAACGTACTTGCAGCCTATACACATGGATGCAGTATAATGAATTGGTCTATAATCAATTTTTATTAACAATCCTACATCACTCCAGCATTTCTTTGGAACATTCAAATGCTAATTGTCTTTATTCCACTACTGAAGATGTATGTCTCAAAACACCTCATATTTCAAACTTTCAGCCTGACAAAAGATACATGTTTTATTATTCCATGCCTCACCATTCAGTTATTATTGCCAATACATATTAACAAAGGGGTGTACATTTGGTTTTGATATTTCATATTTACAATTCATGTAACGTTTAGTAATAATTATTTATGCAACCAGCTGACAATTTTGGGTACAATTATATTGACACTATTGCTCTGCTTTTATAATATCAGGGTTCATTCTCAGATGTGCCAACCCAAATGTACTAGAGCATGACCTTGGGGACTGAGCCCAGATCCAACAACATGCCTATCGAGTGAACCCTGAAAAGAGAGAGAAGCTCCGCAGTGAGGTGGAAAGTTACTACGGATATTGCAGGAGATTCCTCTTGAAATCAGACATGTCATTGGTGAGAACAACCTGGTTGCTGATTGTCTCAAGGGTGGGCAGTCAAAATGTTTTCGTTTAGTCAGTGAGTTGCCATGGATCACAATTTATTTTTGACTGCATGTTTTTCCGTTTTGGAGATGAGTTTTGTTTGGGCTCGTTCCGAGGGTACGAGAGTTCTAGAAGCTAGTGAGTTTTAGGAAGACGAGAGTTCGAGAAGCTGGTGAGTTTTAGGATTCTATAGAATCATTCTATAGAATGGAAAATGAGAAAAGATACGATTGAAAATTATTATTTAGAAATATTTTTTCTTGTTTTTAATAGCCAGTAGTTTTTAATAGCCAGTAGACACTGTTTATATTGGTGAAGTTGAAGCGTTGTAGTTGATTATAATGTCAAATGGAATGTAAAATTGTTTTCTGTTGGAGGTGAGCAAACTTGTCCAGCAAAAATATTGGATATATTTGTTGTCTTAAGGTGTTGGTATTTGATTTTCAATTTTTGTTTTGAGGTTGGACTTTAGCACGTTTCGCTCGTCAGCACGTTTAGCTCGTCAGCACGTAGGACGCACTGATTGGTGTCACCTCGTTAGTCAGTATGTGTTACACCTGTGCTGGCTTGTCCATCTCATTAGTGGGAAGGTGTTTCACCTGAGCTGGTCCAGGTTCTATTTAAGAGTGTCTGGCCCAGTGCTCCAGTTGTCTTGATAGATGTGGAGAGTCAACACCTTTAGTTGTTCCACCTTTTTGGTTTAAGATGTTTTCATTTTAGGTTGAAGCTTCTTTCTGAAGAGAGCTTTTTTTTAAAGAAAAATGAATACAAACAAGCAAACCTGGTCGGTTCCGGGGATTGGTATAGCAAATACCGTAAGATTTTCATGGACTGAAAAGGAGATGGAACCTTGGGGCAGGGAAACTTTTGGAAGGACTATATTGATGGGATGCCTCAGGATAGAGGTGAAGGAAGTACTCTGCCTTCAAGGGAACCCGAATGAGAAGGCTTTCGATGTGACGTTTCACAAAGAGGAGAAACATGATGATGTATTGAAGATGGCAAAGGAAGCGGTGAAAACGGGACCCCTGTGCCATTATGCGGTGACCAGCCTGGCGAAGAACAACTTCAGGGTGGTCACCGTAACCATGTACAATCCGCATGTGAAAGATGAAGAGGTGAGGGCCTTTCTGGGGAGGTACATGGACAATGTCTCCTCAGCGAGGTACCTCAGGGACTCCCTGGGTTTCTGGAACGGGAGGAGAGGGTTCCAGGCGTTACTCAGGGAGTCCCCGAAGAGTGTGGATGGCTACCTCCATCCTCCGGCGATGTTCTCCCTGGGGGCTGACAGGGGAACACTCTACTATGCACGTCAGCCCCCGTTCTGCAGGCGTTGTATGGCCTACGGCCATATCCTGGCCTCGTGCAGCGCCAAGAAATGTCGTTTTTGTGGGTCGGAAGAGCACGAGGCCAAGGAGTGTGACGAGCCCAAGGCTTGCCACGGGTGTGGCTCGAAAGTACACCTGTGGCGTGATTGCCCGGCTCGTCACAGGTCATACGCGTCTGCAGCTGGGGGGGGAGCGGGGGATGGGGGGAGGAAAGAGAGGACGCATGCGGATTGTACGGATGGCACAGGGGAAAGGAAGGAGAAGGACGAAGAAGGGAAGAAGGAAGAGGCGAAAAGAAAGAGAGAAGATGGAAAGAAGGAGAGATTAAAAAGAAGGTGGAAGAACGCTACCTCCTTCACCAAAGAAGAAAGGGATAAAGAGGGGGAGCTTGGCAGGAAGTGAGAGGGAGGGGGGTGTGGAGGGGGAGGGGGGGGCTAAGAGAGTGGCGGGGGGGGGGGTAATTTGTCCTCCCGGTTTGCCTCAGCCCCTTGCATTTTAGTGGATGACTCCAGTGAGGGGTCGGTGGGCTGTTTGCTAGAGGGATCCCAACTCCTGTTTGGGGAGATGGGGTCCCCTACATGCAGCCCCGAGGCAAACGGGGAGGGGGGGATGGTGGGTGGGGAGGGAGGGAGGACCCAACACACTGCCTGGGTCATGGGTTGGGATGGAGGACGGGGGGGCGTCAGGAGAGGAGAGGACGTCCCCGCCGGTGGAGATGGACCAGGGGAGCATCGGGTGAGTCTCCTGTTTGTTTTTTTGTTTTTTTTATTTGTTGTTAATAATTAAATGAATAGTTCTGTTTCTTTTTTTAGTCTAAATGTTAGGGGGTTAAGGGATAATGTTAAAAGGAGGGCGGTTTTTTGTTATTTAGAGGGTGTGGGGTTTGATTTCTGTTTTTTACAGGAGGTTCACCTGAGGGATGGTGGGGATGTGTGTAGATTTAAGAGGGAGTGGGATAAGGGGGAATCTTTTTGGGGCATAGGAGGGGTGCACTCAACAGGAGTAGGGATTTTGTGTGGGCATAGAGAGGTTAAAATAGAGAACACTTTTGTAATAATGCAGGGTAGAGTTTTGGGGATAGATGTTAAGTTTAGAGAAGCTAGATATAGGTTAATTGGGGTGTATGGGCCACAGGTGGCGGCAGACAGGAGGGAGATGGTGGACTGTCTGGCGCCCCTGTGTGTTACAAACAGGCACTTGGTGATAGGAGGAGACTTTAATATAGATTTAGGGGTAGGCGGTGATAGCAGTGCAGGTGCCATCTCTGGGCTAATGGCTTGCCATGGTCTGGTTGATGGTGGCCTGCACACTACTCCGGCAATGGTCGGTCCTACATGGCGCAACTCCAGGGGGGTTGCGCGGAGGCTCGACTACATTTGTGTATCCAGGTCTTTGGGTCAGTTGTCTGGGCGGCTGTTGCCTGTTTTCTTCACGGATCACGACGGGGTGTTCCTGCAGGTGGGGTCGCCAGTCTGCCTCTTCGGTAGGGGGTACTGGAAGTTAGATCGGGATATACTGGAGGAGCAGGCTTTCGTTGACGCATTTTTTTGTTTCTTTCAGAGGCTTGACGGCGGTCCATGTGCGAGGGGGTGTTAGAGTGGTGGGATTTAGTTAAGGTGAGGATTAGGGCTTTTATAATAGGATATTGTAGAAGGAAAAAAAGGGAGGAAAGGAGGGAGGTGGATCGTATCCAAAGGTTAATTGAACTCGAGTACGAGGCAGGCAACCTCGGCGGGTCGATTGACTGGGAGAGATTCGCAGCCCTAAAGGCGCAGCTCAGGGAGCTGCAGGAGCAGAAGGCTCGAGCTTTCCTGGAGCGTGCGCATAGTGGCTTTCTAGAACATAATGAGACTTGTTCCGCTATGTTCTTTAAGTCGGTTAGGGCCAGGCAGAGTAGGAAGGTAATGCATGGAGTTAGGGAAGAAAATGGTAGTATAGTAAGTAAACCAGAGGAAATGGTCAGGGTGACAACTGATCATTTCCAAGGCTTATTTAAGGAAAGGGAAATGGATGTAGAGCAGGGAAACGTGTTTTTAGAACACTTGTCCCGGCGGTTGCCAGAGGACATTAGAGACGTGATGGAGGCCCAGATCTCACTAGAAGAGGTTGAGAGCGCTCTTAGGAGGATGGGAAAAGGGAAGGTGCCTGGGATGGATGGGCTGCCGGCTGAGTTTTACCTCAAGTTTTGGGGTATACTTGGACCAGTGATTCTCGAAGTCTTGAAGGCCATCCTTGAGACGGGGGTCCCGGGGGGATCAATGGCTGTTGGTGTGCTGTCACTTCTTTATAAGAAGGGGGAAGCAACTGACCTTGGCAACTGGCGGCCATTGACCATGCTGTGCGTAGATTACAAGATTCTTGCAAAGGTTTTAGCAGACCGGTTGCGCTCAGCCCTTCCCTACGTCGTCCACGAGGATCAGACGTGCGGGGTAGAGGGCCGCTCTATAAGATGGAACCTACAGTTGATCAGAGATTCCATCGCTTGGGTTGAAGATAGAGGGCTGCCTTTAATGGTAGCAGCGCTAGATCAGGCGAAAGCTTTTGATCGCATGAATAGATCTTTTCTATTCAGGGTGTTAGGTAGATTAGGATTTGGGGAGAAGTTTTTATAGGATGGATCCGTACTTTATATGTCGGAGCGGGGTGTCGAGTTAGTGTAAATAGTCACTTAGGTGACGTTTTTGACCTCTCGTCTGGGGTCAGGCAGGGATGCCCACTCTCGGCTCTCCTCTTCGTTCTGTACATGGAGCCTCTGTGGGCTGCCATTAGGGCAGACACAGGGGTGGAAGGCTTGTTGATCCCTGGAAGTGGTGGGCTGCGTGTTAAGATGACGCAGTATGCCGACGACACTTCCTTGCTGTTGTGCAAGGACTCGTGCCTGACAAGGTCCCTTGCCATCTTTGGGGATTTCACCCGAGCGTCGGGAGCAGTTCTGAACCATGCAAAGTCTTCCGTCAAGTTTTTCGGAAGATGGCGCGGTAGAACGGATGTGCCTGGGGGGTTATCTCTCTGTGAAGGGGCCCTGAGGATTCTCGGGGTTCATTTTGAGACCTCCGGCTCAGCGACGCTAAACTGGAACATGCGTATCGCAGTGGTACAGAGGAAGCTAGCAATGTGGAAGGCTAGGTATTTGTCTATTATGGGCAAAGTCCTGGTCCTAAAGGTGGATGTGTTGCCGTCTCTTTTGTATTTGGCATATATCTACCCATTGCCGGCTTGTCTGAGGAGGCCTCTAGTGAGGCTTGTGTTTCAGTTTATGTGGAGTGGCAGGTGCGAGTGGGTCGCCAGGGCACGCATGATCTGTCCCATCGGGGAGGGAGGTAGGGGGGTACCACATTTTCCCCTCAAGCTGGACGCCATTTTTGTTTCTTTCTTGTTGACGGAGCTTGCTCGTCCGGTTATACACCCGTCCGGTTACCTCCTGCGGGTGTTCTTCTCGTGTAAGGCGAGAAGCGTAATGGTGTGGTCTAACGCGGGTCCTCGGGCGGAACAGCTGCCGTGGCACTTTGGCCATGCGGCCAAGTGGCTGCGTGTGCACCCCGAGGTTGAAGTTGCCCGAGTAGGTTTAGACCACAGGCACCTGTACGAGGAGGTCAGGCAGGCAGGGAGTCCTGCGCCTGTAGCGGGCATCGCGTCAGTGGTCTGGGAGGGAGTGCAGGCGCGGGGCCTGGACAACAGGCTCAAGGACCTGAATTGGTTGGGCCTCCATAAGCGCTTGCCGGTACGTGCCATCTTGTACCGGTATAGTTTGGTGCAATCCCCCACCTGTCCAAGATCCTCTTGTGGCAGGGAGGAGACTGTGCGCCATGCCTTCTGGGACTGTGCCTTTGCCGGACTAGTCTGGGCTAGGGCACGGGTGATGCTAGGTGTGGTTAGGAGTGATTTTGTTTTGACATGGGCTAGGCTAGAGAGAGGCGTAGGGAGAGCAAAGGGAACGGATAGGGACAGGTTTCTGCTCTGGCTTCTCATGAGTCTCTTTAAAAGGGGACTGTGGGAAGCCAGGCAGAATTTAGTCAAGACAGGGAGAGATTGGGGGGTGGAAGGGATAGTGAGAAGGGTGGAAGGTGATTTGAGGGGGAAGATGAAGAGGGAGGAGAGGAAGTGGGGGAAGCATGCGGCACGGGAGAGGTGGAAAGGGGGTTTAGGGCTGGGAGTGTTAGAGTGAGTTTGGTAAGGGGATAGATTAGGGAAGGGGAGATAGGGAAAGGGTTAGGTATTGGTTAGGTATGATGGGGAGGGACGATGCTCCCCTGAGGTTTGTTTTTGTTTGATGTTTTTGTAAATATAATTAATTAAGAATGAATGAGAATTATGATTTTGTAATAGTATGAATGGTTTTGAATGTAATAAATAATTTTAACCACCTTTTTGGTTTGCTTCCTGTCTGTACGTTTGGTGTGGGTGTTTCTTTTGTTTGCCTCTTTCCTGGGCAGTTTTAGTGGGTCTCATGGTGGGTGTCTTTTAGGTCCCAGTTGTTGTTACCAGTCAATTTTCAATCGATGCCCCCATAGTGTCTTTCAGAACCTCCTAAAAAACAAGTTACATTTTGGGTTGGTTATTTTAACATTTTAATCAATGGCATTTCCTTAGGATGCTCATTAGTCTTTAAGTTGTTCTTGTTTTTATACTAAATATTTTGGTTTATTTTCATTTGTTTTTTTCCTGTGAAACCATTGTGTTGCATCCATGTCTGAAATGTGCTGTATAAATAAAGCTTGATTTGATTTGAACATATTGCAAAACAAATTAACCCAGTGACTGACCAATCAACAGACTCTTGGTCCCTCTTAGTATGAAAAACAGTATCAATCCCACTTTTCCAGCCTGCTGAAGGAGTGGTAAACACCACCCCCTGCTCTAACAGGGGCTTGAGGTGGTCTCCCACATCTCTGCTTATGTTATGTTCTGTGGCTTTGCTGTTCAATTTCTTGACTGCCCCTGTAAGACAAACACATTTAGTCATATAAAACACTCAGTACACCGTCTCACCTCACACTGTATTGGAGCAGCAGCAGCTGACTTGATCGTTGATGCTAATCAGCATGTTTTGAATCTGAGAGTAAATAGAGCCGACGACAACTTTAAAAATGAAGGGTTCAACTGAAAACGATGGTGACAAGTTTGGATCCGACAAAAATGTTAACCTGCTAGGTAGGTTGTTAGGGATAGGGGGCAGCATTTTCACTTTGGATGAATTGCGTGCCCATAGTGAACTGCCTCCTACGCTGTCCCATATGCTAATATATGCATATTAATATTACTATTGGATAGAAAACACTGAAGTTTCTAAAACTGTTTGAATTATGTCGGTGAGTATAACAGAACTCATAGGGCAGGCAAACTTCCAAACAGGAAGTGTAAATTCTGGGGCTGGTTGGTTTTCAACTCATCGCCTATTCACATCCAAATAAGACATGTATCTGGTCGCACTTCCTACACCTTCCACTAGATGTTAACAGTCAGTAGAACGTGGAATGAAGCCTCTAGTGTGATGTGGGACTGGATGGCAGCTATTTGAGTCACTGGTCTGGCAGAATTCCATTTCCTGGTTACGCAGATGTAGTCATGATATCGCCTGCGTTCCATTACTCTGTAGACAAAAACGAATGCTCCGGTTGGAACGTTACTGGATATATATGATAATAACATCCTAAAGATTCATTCTCTACTTAGTTTGACCAGTTTATTTGACCTGGAATATAACTTTTTGTCCGAGTTCGTCTGGACCAGCGCCAGCTTTTGGACATGTGAGCTAAACCTGCAAGCAAAAGTAGCTAATTGGACACTAGTAATGGACATTATGGAACAAAACAACAATTTATTGCGGAACTAGGATTCCTTGCGCTGCATTCTGATGAAAGATCATCAAAGGTAAGGGAATATTTATGATGTAATTTCTGTTGACTCCAACATGGCGGAGAAATATTGTGTGCCTCTGAGCACCTTTTTTCGTAACGTTTAAAAAAAATCTGACACAGCGGTTGCATTAAGAACCAGTATATCTTTAATTACAGTGCCTTGCGAAAGTATTCGGCCCCCTTGAACTTTGCGACCTTTTGCCACATTTCAGGCTTCAAACATAAAGATATAAAACTGTATTTTTTTGTGAAGAATCAACAACAAGTGGGACACAATCATGAAGTGAACGACATTTATTGGATATTTCAAACTTTTTTAACAAATCAAAAACTGAAAAATTTAGCGTGCAAAATTACTCAGCCCCTTTACTTTCAGTGCAGCAAACTCTCTCCAGAAGTTCAGTGAGGATCTCTGAATGATCCAATGTTGACCTAAATGACTAATGATGATAAATACAATCCACCTGTGTGTAATCAAGTCTCCGTATAAATGCACCTGCACTGTGATAGTCTCAGAGGTCCGTTAAAAGCGCAGAGAGCATCATGAAGAACAAGGAACACACCAGGCAGGTCCGAGATACTGTTGTGAAGAAGTTTAAATCCGGATTTGGATACAAAAAGACTTCCCAAGCTTTAAACATCCCAAGGAGCACTGTGCAAGCGATAATATTGAAATGGAAGGAGTATCAGACCACTGCAAATCTACCAAGACCTGGCCGTCCCTCTAAACTTTCAGCTCATACAAGGAGAAGACTGATCAGAGATGCAGCCAAGAGGCCCATGATCACTCTGGATGAACTGCAGAGATCTACAGCTGAGGTGGGAGACTCTGTCCATAGGACAACAATCAGTCGTATATTGCACAAATCTGGCCTTTATGGAAGAGTGGCAAGAAGAAAGCCATTTCTTAAAGATATCCATAAAAAGTGTTGTTTAAAGTTTGCCACAAGCCACCTGGGAGACACACCAAACATGTGAAAGAAGGTGCTCTGGTCAGATGAAACCAAAATGGAACTTTTTGGCAACAATGCAAAACGTTATGTTTGGCGTAAAAGCAACACAGCTCATCACCCTGAACACACCATCCCCACTGTCAAACATGGTGGTGGCAGCATCATGGTTTGGGCCTGCTTTTCTTCAGCAGGGAAGAATGGTTAAAATTGATGGGAAGATGGATGGAGCCAAATACAGGACCATTCTGGAAATAAACCTGATGGAGTCTGCAAAAGACCTGAGACTGGGACGGAGATTTGTCTTCCAACAAGACAATGATCCAAAACATAAAGCAAAATCTACAATGGAATGGTTCAAAAATAAACATCCAGGTGTTAGAATGGCCAAGTCAAAGTCCAGACCTGAATCCAATCGAGAATCTGTGGAAAGAACTGAAAACTGCTGTTCACAAATGCTCTCCTTCCAACCTCACTGAGCTCAAGCTGTTTTGCAAGGAGGAATGGGAAAAAATGTCAGTCTCTCGATGTGCAAAACTGATAGACATACCCCAAGCGACTTACAGCTGTAATCGAAGCAAAAGGTGGCGCTACAAAGTATTAACTTAAGGGTGCTGAATAATTTTGCACACCAATTTTTCAGTTTTTGATTTGTAAAAAATGTTTGAAATATCCAATAAATGTCGTTCCACTTCATGATTGTGTCCCACTTGTTGTTGATTCTTCACAAAAAAATACAGTTTTATATCTTTATGTTTGAAGCCTGAAATGTGTCAAAAGGTCGCAAAGTTCAAGGGGGCCGAATACTTTCGCAAGGCACTGTATATGTAAAACATGTATCTTTCGTCAAAGTTTATGATGAGTATATCTGTTATCTGAAGTAGCTCTCTGTAATTACTCCGGATATTTTGGAGGCATTTCTGAACATGGCGCCAATGTAAACCGAGATGTGGATATACATATGCATATTATCGAAACATAAATGTATTGTGTAACATGATGTCATATGAGTGTCATCGGATGAAGATTATCAAAGGTTAGTGATTAATTTGATCTCTAATTCTGCGTTTGTGACTATCTTTGGCTGGAACCCCTAGCCATAAGAGGTTGGGTTGATGTTTGGCTATGACTATGTCTCAAAATAAATTATAATAATAATATAACATACTAAAAATGAATAACGAAGACAATTATGCCTTTCTGTGAATATCTTCCATAACGTTACTATAGTTAATTACCGTAAATAATAGAAGGCCGGGTTTGACCGTCGGCGTTGTATGAGCTACAGTACAGTACCGTTCTATCTATCTAAATAACGTTATGTCCTAACTAGGCACAACTAGGTTTGGATTATTTCCCTCAACTATATTCTTTCCCATATATTGTATATCGTTTCCATAAAGCCAACATGGCTTTAAACTAACTAACGTAAATTTCCAATCTAGAGCAGTTCTCACTTTGTGAGAATGAACTAGCTAACGTTGACTAACTAACTAAGGACGGTGACCTGTCCAGACGAGATGTTACAACGAACTGAATCGTCAGTGGAGGTCTTCCTCTTTATATAGCCTGCTACAGCATGCAATACTATTAACTCACAAGGGGGCATAACGTTACATGTCCAATATTATCCCATTTTGGAAATGTTACATGGACAATACTATCCCATTTTGGAAACATTACATCTCTGCCCCCTGGTGGAGGGAAATTAATATCTTAGATGGTAGCTGTAGATGGGATTCAAATGCATAATGGTATTAATACAGTGTCCAGTGTCTAGACTACCTCTTTTGAAAAATGCCCTTCAGAATCCAAACACAGTATTGCCACGCAGCAAAATGTTGCGTATAATCTTAAGTCAGCCTGATAAAATATTGAACAATTTGTGTTCAAAGATATCTTGAAATGTGATATTAGGCCTGTATGGCAGTACTGTTACTGTATGGCAGTACTGTTACTGTATGGCAGTACTGTTACTGTATGGCAGTACTGTATTGGCTAGTGCTTTCTCCAATATGTTCTTCTATTTTACAGTACATTGTATGTCGATGCCATTTTTCTTTCAATATTTATTTTATATATATATATATATATTAATGCTTGCAAGACTATTCTTTGACACATTTTCTCTTCCTTTGAAATTCTTATAGGGCAGAACATGGACACAATGCAATTGGGATCAAGAAGAAGGTACAGATATGTTGTAGGACAGCTGCATTTGAAGTGTACATTAAACCTACATAGCAGTCAATACAAACTGAAATCTAGCAGCATACAAATGTGTGCAAATTATCTTTTCAGATCTTCTCAGAAATGAATCAAGTCCATGGAATGGATATAGATACAAAGATAATTCAAGGACTATCAGAGGTAGAGAGGCGAGGCAGGGGTGAAGGACAATACAGAAGAGGGATTTGCTCTTATTCCTTCCCTTTCTCTAATGTATTTTGTAATACAATTGGCAAGATCATTGCTTTATATTACTAGGACTGGAGACCACAGCAGTGATTCTGCTCTTGCCCTACTTCTTTCTGTACCTTGGGGTGGCAGGGTAGCCAAGTGGTTAGAGCGTTGGAATAGTAACCAAAAGGTTGCAAGTTCAAATCCCCGAGTTGACAAGGTAGAAATCTGTCATTCGGCCCCTGAACAGGGAGTTAACCCACTGTCCCTAGGCCGTCATTGAAAATAAGAATTTGTTCTTAATTGAACTGCCTAGTTAAAAAAAAAAAGATGACCTGAGTGGCCTTTATGTCCATGACAAGGTATGCCTATGCACAAATCATCTGTTTCTTCATAAACATAGGTGTGCATGCTTATATAAAACTACAGCTGAACATATTTTATGTTAATTGTATTAATCCTTTCTTACTTTTGTTGACATAGATTTCAACGCTCTTCACTGCACATCGGCGGAAGCCCATTTCACCATGAGAGTGAAATCCCGCTGGCCTTTGATGGGGAGGACATCCACACCCTCGAGGACGTCCCCATGGGACTTGGGCTTTGCTAGGGCTGAATCTCCACTGGGATTCTCTGCCTCTAACCCTATTACAGGGGCTGAGTCACTGGCTTACTGATGCTCTTTCATGCCTTCCCTTGGAGGGGTGCATCACTTGAGTGGGTTGAGTCACTGATGTGATCTTCCTGTCTGGGTTGGCGCCCACCCTTGGGTTGTGCCGTTGCGGAGATCTTTGTGGGCTATACTCGGCCTTGTCTCAGGATGATAAGTTGGTGGTGTGGGGGCTGTGCTTTGGCAAAGTGGGTGGGGTTATATCCCTCCTGTTGGCCCTGTCCGGGGGTATCATCGGATGGGGCCAGAGTGTCTCCTGATCCCTCCTGTCTTGTGAATGAAATAAAAGGTTACTTTTCTTTAAATTTAATAAAACATCATTCATTCACAAAGTTCAGACCCCTTCCCTTTTTCCAGCATTTTGTTACGTTACAGCTTTATCTTAAAATTGATTTAAAAAAATAATAGAATCCTCATTAATCTACACAATAATGAAAAAGTGAAAACAGGTAAATAACAGAAATACCTTATTTACATAAGAATTCAGGCCCTTTGCTATGAGACTCAAAATTGCTTTCAGGTGCATCTTGTTTCCATTAATCTTCCTTGAGATGTATCTACAACTTGTTCGGAGTCCACCTGGGGTAAATTCAATTGATTGGACATGATTTGGAAGGCACACACCTATCTATATAAGGTCCCAGAGTTGACAGTGCATGTCAGAGTAAAAACCAAGCAATGAGGTCGAAGGAATTGTCCGTAGAGCTCCAAGACAGGATTGTGTCAAGACACAGATCTGGGGAAGGGTACCAAAAAAAATTATTATGCAGCATTGAAGGTCCCCAAGAACACAGTGGCCTCCATCATTCTTAAATGGAATACTCTTCCTAGAGCTGGTCACCCGGCCAAACTGAGCAATCGGGGGAGAAGGTTCTTGGTCAGGGAGGTGACCAAGAACATGATGGTCACTCTGACAGAGCTCCAGAGTTCCTCTGTGGAGATGGGAGAACCTTCCAGAAGGACAACCATCCTGCAGCACTCCACCAATCAGGCCTTTATGGTAGAGAGGCCAGACGGAAGCCACTCCTCAGTAAAAGGCACATGACAGCCCGCTTTGAGTTTGCCAAAAGGCACCTAAAGGACTCTCAGATCATGAGAAACAAGATTCTCTGGTCTTATTAAACCAAGATTGAACTCTTTGACCTGAATGTCAAGCGTCACGTCTGGCATAAACTGGCACCCTCCCTACGGTGAAGCATGGTGGTGGCAGCATCATGCTGTGGGGATGTTTTTCAGCAGCAGGGACTGGGATACTAGTCAGGACTGAGGGAAAGATGGACAGGGCAAAGCAAAGTACAGAGAGATCCTTGATGTAAACCTGCTACAGAACGCTCAGGACCTCCGACTGGGGCAAAGGTTCACCTTCCAACAGGATAACGACCCTAAGCACACAGCCAAGACAGCGCAGGAGTGGCTTCGGGACAAGTCTCAGAATAACCTTGAGTGTCCCAGCCAGACCACAGGCTTGAATTCGATCGAACATCTCTGGAGAGACCTGAAACTAGCTGTGTAGCAAAGCTCCCCATCCAACCTGACAGAGCTTGAGAGGATCTGCAGAGCAGAATGGTAGAAACTCCCTAAATACAGGTGTGCGGAGAATGTAGAGTCATACCCATGAAGACACAAGGCTGTAATCGCTGCCAAAAGGTGTTTCAAAGGGTCTGAAAACTTATGTAGATGTTCAGTTTATTATTTTAATAAATTAGCAAACCAAAATATTACATGTTTTTGCTTTGTCATTATGGGGTATTGTCAAGTGAGTATTTACAACAAAAAAATATTTTAGAATAAGGCTGTAACGTAACAAAATGTGGAAAACGTGAAGGGGTCTGAATGCTTTCTGAATGCATTGTGTTGTTACACCATGTAGGAGCAGTATAGACCAAGTCTGTTCATTATATACATCAACATGATGTATTGTTACACCATGTAGGAGCAGTATAGACCAAGTCTGTTCATTATATACATCTACATGATGTATTGTTACACCATGTGGGAGCAGTATAGACCTAGCCTGTTCATTATATACATCTACATGATGTATTGTTATACCATGTAGGAGCAGTATAGACCAAGTCTGTTCATTATAAACATCTACATGATGTATTGTTACACCATGTAGGAGCAGTATAGACCAAGTCTGTTCATTATATACATCTACATGATGTATTGTTACACCATGTAGGAGCAGTATAGACCTAGTCTGTTCATTATTTACATCTACATGATGTATTGTTACAGAATAGGAGCAGAATAGACCAACATTAGCTAGCTACTTATTTAGATTTAGTACTGGCTTAAATATTCTGTAGTAAAACTTTTTATTTTATTTGCACTAATCAATAAACACATTCAGGTATTTGTATGTCTCAGTATAATAGTATTATTTAATTAAATCCATTTAAAATCATCTTTGTCTGAAAATAAAATATGATCCTCAAGTGCGTTTCCCCTCCAGTCAGCAGACCGCGATGTGCGTCTTTCAGGCGTGACGTATAATCTAGTGGACGGTTCTTCAGAAACAGCTCGTCAACCACCTCGGTAGCTTGCTAGCCAACGTAGCCGAAAGATCCAAGCTATTTATTCGATTTCGGTCTATATTAGCTACTGTGTTTTAGACACACTTTTGTCGTATCTACTTGTTAACCTATTTAATTTAATATTACATTATTTTGTATTAGTCAGCTATAGTAGCTGGCTGGTTAAGTTAGCACTAGCCTAGTTGCTAATGCTAGCTAGCTAACATCCCCGAACATGAGTTCACTAAACTGCTCGCCTCCTGTTAAAGAAGAGGGGGTCTGCTGGACGGAGGAAGAAGCTCTGGGGCTGAACATTGTCCTGAAAGAGGAGGATGTGACAGTAAAACAAGAAGTAGAGGTTGAGGCTGTTACAGTGAAAGAAGAAGAGAAAGACGTTTCAGTTAAAGAAGAGGAAGACGCATTCAGAGTGAAAGAGGAGGATGTTACAGTAAAAGAAGAGGAGAAAGAGGATACATGTTTTGGAGTGAAAGATGAGGGGGAGATGACTGTCACATTGAAAGATGAAGTCGAAGAGGAGGAAATAGGAGATAGGATTAACACTAGTAAGTACCGCCTTAAATGTGTTTTTAACTTTGGATATTCAATACCTCTTCAACAGGGGGCCCTAGGATGATGACTGATATGTCTAGAATCAACGTAGAGAACAAGCTACCCCTTGTTTTCTCCGTTCCGTTTCCAAAAAGTGACTTAACATATATATTTGAGAAGGGTCTATCTGCTGACCATAGACTGGGGGGCACGGCATGTAGTGATTTTCATGTAGTGATGATTTACTTAACATCAAACAAATTTATTTATATAGCCCTTCGTACATCAGCTGATATCTCAAAGTGCTGTACAGAAACCCAGCCTAAAACCCCAAACAGCAAGCAATGCAGGTGTAGAAGCACGGTGGCTAGGAAAAACTCCCTAGAAAGCCTAAAACCTAGGAAGAAACGTAGAGAGGAACCAGGCTATGTGGGGTGGCCAGTCCTCTTCTGGCTGTGCCGGTGGAGATTATAACAGAACATGGCCAAGATGTTCAAATGTTCATAAATGACCAGCATGGCAGAACAGTTGAAACTGGAGCAGCAGCACGGCCAGGTGGACTGGGGACAGCAAGGAGTCATCATGTCAGGTAGTCCTGGGGCATGGTCCTCCGAGAGAGAGAAAGAAAGAGAGAAGGAGAGAATTAGAGAACGCACACTTAGATTCACACAGGACACCGAATAGGACAGGAGAAGTACTCCAGATATAACCAACTGACCCTAGCCCCCCGACACATAAACTACTGCAGCATAAATATTGGAGGCTGAGACATCGTGCCCCCTAATAGTGCCATGTGAGAGTTGGGTTGGCTACACCAAAAATTATGTATATACTGACAAGATGTCTCTTTGCCCAAACAAGGGGAGTCGTTGTCCACAAAGTGGCACTGCGGGTTGTCTCGCTCCCGCCTATCCTTTCTTTGGATTGGTGGATACTTCTTCTTATTATTGTAATCTATTGTTTATATTCTATGGGGGTTGTTGACTTCAACCGCCTGTATTCAATGGAGAGAGATGCTAAGCTACTAGCATGAATATGCATATCGATCTGGAGACAACTCCTATTGTGTTTTTATCAAAGTTGTCAGCATGTTACGTGTCCACATAATAACTTAATCATTACGAAACTTCTGTTGGATCAAGTAAACTTAACGTAGCAAATAAGACATTAATTTTGTTGTCGACCAAATTCGACACTTTCCACATTGGGTTGATGATCGTTTCCACTTGGATACAACCTACTGTTGCCTACTGGCATGACCGAGAGAGATACAACCTACCCTAGCCTGGCAACCTACTGGAGTCTACTGGCATGACCTAGAGAGTTGCAACCTACTGTAGCCTACTGGCATGACCTAGAGATACAACCTATTGTAACCTACTGGCATGACCTAGAGAGATACAACCTACTGTAACTAACTGGCATGACCTAGAAGATACAACCTACTGTCATGACCTAGAGAGATAAACCTACTGTAGCGTACTGGCATGGCCTAGAGAGATACAACCTACTGTACCCTACTGGAATGACCGAGATAAATAAAACCACTTGGATACAACCTACTGTAGTCTAATTTCATGACCTAGAGAGATCCAACGTACCCTAGCCTGGCAACCTACTGGAGTCTACTGGCATGACCTAGAGAGATACAACCTACTGTAACCTACTGGCATGACCTAGAGAGATACAACCTACCCTAGCCTGGCAATCTACTGGAGTCTACTGGCATGACCTAGAGAGTTACAACCTAATGTAGCCTACTGGCATGACCTAGAGAGATACTTCCTAATGTAACCTACTGGCATGACCGAGAGAGATACAACCTACTGTAACCTACTGGCATGAGCTAGATAGATACAACCTACTGTGACCTACTGCCATGACCCAGAGAGATACAACCTACTGTAACCTACTGGCATGAGCTAGATAGATACAACCTACTGTAACCTACTGGCATGACCTAGAGAGATACAACCTACTGTAACCTACTGGCATGACCTAGAGAGTTACAACCTACTGGCATGACCTAGAATATACAACCTATTGGCATGACATAGAGAGTTACAACCTACTGTAGCCTAATGGCATGACCTAGAGATACAACCTACTGTAACCTACTGGCATGACCGAGAGATATACAACCTACTGGCATGACCTCTAGAGAGATACAACCTACTGTAACCCACTGGCATGACCTAGAGAGATACAACCTACTGTAACCCACTGGCATGACCTAGAGAGATACAACCTACTGTAACCCACTGACATGACCTAGAGAGATACAACCTACTGTAACCCACTGACATGACCTAGAGAGTTACAACCTACTGGCATGACCTAGAATATACAACCTATTGGCATGACCTAGAGAGTTACAACCTACTGTAGCCTAATGGCATGACCTAGAGATACAACCTACTGTAACCTACTGGCATGACCGAGAGATATACAACCTACTGTAGCCTACTGGCATGACCTAGAGAGATACAACCTACAGTAACCTACTGGCATGACCGAGAGAGATACAACCTACTGGCATGACCTAGAGAGATACAACCTACTGTAACCTACTGGCATGGCCTAGAGATTTACAACCTACTGTAGCCTAATGGCATGACCTAGAGAGATACAACCTACCCTAGCCTACTGGCATGGCCTAGAGAGATACAACCTACCCTAACCTACTGGCATGACCTAGAGAGTTACAACCTACTGTAGCCTAATGGCATGACCTAGAAAGATACAACCTACCCTAGCCTACTGGCATGGCCTAGAGAGATACAACCTACTGTAACCTACTGGCATGACCTAGAGAGATACAACCTACTGTAACCTACTGGCATGACCGAGAGAGATACAACCTTCTGGCATGACCTAGAGAGATACAACCTACCCTAGCCTACTGGCATGGCCTAGAGAGATACAACCTACTGTAACCTACTGGCATGACCTAGAGAGATACAACCTACTGTAACCTACTGGCATGACCTAGAGAGATACAACCTACTGTAACCTACTGGCATGACCGAGAGAGATACAACCTACTGGCATGACCTAGAGAGATACAACCTACTGTAACCTACTGGCATGACCTAGAATATACAACCTACTGGCATGACCTAGAGAGATACAACCTACTGCAACCTACTGGCATGACCTAGAATATACAACCTACTGGCATGACCTAGAGAGATACAACCTACTGTAACCTACTGGCATGACCGAGAGAGTTACAACTTACTGGCATGACCGAGAGATTTACAACTTACTGTAGCCTACTTACATGACCTAGAGAAATAAAACCTACTGTAACCTACTGGCTTGACCTAGAGAGATACAACCTACTGTAACCTACTGGCATGACCTAGAGAGATACAACCTACTGTAACCTACTGGCATGACCTGGAGAGATACAACCTACCCTAGCCTGGCAACCTACTGGAGTCTACTGGCATGACCTAGAGAGTTACAACCTACTGGCATGACCTAGAATATACAACCTATTGGCATGACATAGAGAGATACAACCTACTGTAACCTACTGGCATGACCGAGAGAGATACAACCTTCTGGCATGACCTAGAGAGATACAACCTACCCTAGCCTACTGGCATGGCCTAGAGAGATACAACCTACTGTAACCTACTGGCATGACCGAGAGAGATACAACCTTCTGGCATGGCCTAGAGAGATACAACCTACTGTAACCTACTGGCATGACCGAGAGAGATACAACCTTCTGGCATGACCTAGAGAGATACAACCTACTGTAACCTACTGGCATGCCCGAGAGAGATACAACCTACTGGCATGACCTAGAGAGATACAACCTACTGTAACCTACTGGCATGACCGAGAGAGATACAACCTTCTGGCATGACCTAGAGAGATACAACCTACCCTAGCCTACTGGCATGGCCTAGAGAGATACAACCTACTGTAACCTACTGGCATGACCTAGAGAGATACAACCTACTGTAACCTACTGGCATGACCTAGAGAGATACAACCTACTGTAACCTACTGGCATGACCGAGAGAGATACAACCTACTGGCATGACCTAGAGAGATACAACCTACTGTAACCTACTGGCATGACCTAGAATATACAACCTACTGGCATGACCTAGAGAGATACAACCTACTGCAACCTACTGGCATGACCTAGAATATACAACCTACTGGCATGACCTAGAGAGATACAACCTACTGTAACCTACTGGCATGACCGAGAGAGTTACAACTTACTGGCATGACCGAGAGATTTACAACTTACTGTAGCCTACTTACATGACCTAGAGAAATAAAACCTACTGTAACCTACTGGCTTGACCTAGAGAGATACAACCTACTGTAACCTACTGGCATGACCTAGAGAGATACAACCTACTGTAACCTACTGGCATGACCTGGAGAGATACAACCTACCCTAGCCTGGCAACCTACTGGAGTCTACTGGCATGACCTAGAGAGTTACAACCTACTGGCATGACCTAGAATATACAACCTATTGGCATGACATAGAGAGTTACAACCTACTGTAGCCTAATGGCATGACCTAGAGATACAACCTACTGTAACCCACTGGCATGACCTAGAGAGATACAACCTACTGTAACCCACTGACATGACCTAGAGAGATACAACCTACTGTAACCTACTGGCATGACCTAGAGAGATACAAGCTACTGTAACCTACTGGCATGACCTAGAGAGTTACAACCTACTGTAGCCTAATGGCATGACCTAGAGATACAACCTACTGTAACCCAGTGGCATGACCTAGAGAGATACAACCTACTGTAACCCAGTGGCATGACCTAGAGAGATACAACCTACTGTAACCCACTGACATGACCTAGAGAGATACAATCTACTGTAGCCTACTGGCATGACCTAGAGAGATACAACCACTTGGATACAAACTACTGTAACCTACTGGCATGACCGAGAGAGATACAACCTACTGTAGCCTACTGGCATGAGCTAGATAGATACAACCTACTGTGACCTACTGCCATGACCTAGACAGATACAAGCTACTGTAACCTACTGGCATGACCTAGAGAGTTACAACCTACTGTAGCCTAATGGCATGACCTAGAGATACAACCTACTGTAACCTACTGGCATGACCTAGAGAGTTACAACCTACTGTAGCCTAATGGCATGACCTAGAGATACAACCTACTGTAACCTTCTGGCATGACCTAGAGAGATACAACCTACCCTAGCCTACTGGCATGGCCTAGAGAGATACAACCTACTGTAACCTACTGGCATGACCTAGAGAGATACAACCTACTGTAACCTACTGGCATGACCTAGAGAGATACAACCTACCCTAGCCTGGCAACCTACTGGAGTCTACTGGCATGACCTAGAGAGTTACAACCTACTGTAGCCTACTGGCATGACCTAGAGAAATAAAACCACTTGGATAAATCCTACTGTAACCTACTGGCATGACCTAGAGAGATACAACCTACTGTAACCTACTGGCATGGCCGAGAGAGATACAACCTACTGGCATGACCTAGAGAGATACAACCTACTGTAACCTACTGGCATGGCCTAGAGAGTTACAACCTACTGTAGCCTATTGGCATGACCTAGAGATACAACCTACTGTAACCCACTGGCATGACCTAGAGAGATACAACCTACTGTAACCCACTGGCTTGACCTAGAGAGATACAACCTACTGTAACCCACTGACATGACCTAGAGAGATACAACCTAATGTAACCCACTGACATGACCTAAAGAGATAAAACCTACTGTAGCCTACTGGCATGGCCTAGAGATTTACAACCTACTGTAGCCTACTGGCATGACCTAGAGAGATACAACCACTTGGATACAAACTACTGTAACCTACTTGCATGACCGAGAGAGATACAACCTACTGTAGCCTACTGGCATGAGCTAGATAGATACAACCTACTGTGACCTACTGCCATGACCTAGAGAGATACAAGCTACTGTAACCTACTGGCATGACCTAGAGAGATACAACCTACCCTAGCCTGGCAACCTACTGGAGTCTACTGGCATGACCTAGAGAGTTACAACCTACTGGCATGACCTAGAATATATAACCTACTGGCATGACCTAGAGAGTTACAACCTACTGTAACCTACTGGCATGACCTAGAGAGTTACAACCTCCTGTAACCTACTGGCATGCCCTAGAGAGTTACAACCTACTGTAGCCTAATGGCATGACCTAGAGATACAACCTACTGTAACCTACTGGCATGACCTCTAGAAAGATACAACCTACTGTAACCCAGTGGCATGACCTAGAGTGATACAACCTACTGTAACCCAGTGGCATGACCTAGAGAGATACAACCTACTGTAACCCAGTGGCATGACCTAGAGAGATACAACCTACTGTAGCCTACTGGCATGACCTAGAGAGATACAACCACTTGGATACAAACTACTGTAAACTACTGGCATGACCGAGAGAGAGACAACCTACTGTAGCCTACTGGCATGAGCTAGATAGATACAACCTACTGTGACCTACTGCCATGACCTAGAGAGATACAAGCTACTGTAACCTACTGGCATGACCTAGAGAGTTACAACCTACTGTAGCCTAATGGCATGACCTAGAGATACAACCTACTGTAACCTACTGGCATGACCTAGAGAGTTACAACCTACTGTAGCCTAATGGCATGACCTAGAGATACAACCTACTGTAGCCTACTGGCATGACCTAGAGAGATACAACCTACCCTAGCCTACTGGCATGGCCTAGAGAGATACAACCTACTGTAACCTTCTGGCATGACCTAGAGAGATACAACCTACTGTAACCTACTGGCATGACCTAGAGAGATACAACCTACCCTAGCCTGGCAACCTACTGGAGTCTACTTGCATGACCTAGAGAGTTACAATCTACTGTAGCCTACTGGCATGACCTAGAGAAATAAAACCACTTGGATAAAACCTACTGTAACCTACTGGCATGACCTAGAGAGATACAACCTACTGTAACCTACTGGCATGACCAAGAGAGATACAACCTACTGGCATGACCTAGAGAGATACAACCTACTGTAACCTACTGGCATGACCTAGAGAGATACAACCTACTGTAACCTATTGGCATGACCTAGAGAGATACAACCTACCCTGGCCTGGCAACCTACTGGAGTCTACTGGCATGACCTAGAGAGTTACCACCTACTGTAGCCTACTGGCATGACCTAGAGAGATACAACCTAGTGTAACCTACTGCCATGACCTAGAATATACAACCTACTGGCATGACCTAGAGAGATACAACCTACTGTAACCTACTGGCATGACCTAGAATATACAACCTACTGGCATGACCTAGGGAGATACAGCCTACCCTAGCCTGGCAACCTACTGGAGTCTACTGGCATGACCTAGAGAAATAAAACCACTTGGATACAACCTACTGTAACCTACTGGCATGACCTAGAGAGATACAACCTACTGGCATGACCTAGAGAGTTACAACCTACTGTAGCCTACTGGCATGACCTAGAGAAATAAAACCACTTGGATACAACCTACTGTAACCTACTGGCATGACCGAGAGAGATACAACCTACTGGCATGACCTAGAGAGGAACAACCTACTGTAACCTACTGGCATGACCTAGAATATACAACCTACTGGCATGACCTAGAGAGATACAACCTACTGTAGTGTACTGGCATGACCTAGAGAGTTACAACCTACTGTAACCTACTGGCATGACCTAGAGAGTTACAACCTACTGTGGAATACTGGCATGACCTAGAGAGTTACAACCTACTGTAGCCTGCTGGCATGACCTAGATAGATATAACCTACTGGCATGACCGAGAGAGTTAAAACCTACTATAGCCTACTGGCATGACCTAGAGAGTTGCAACCTACTATAGCCTACTGGCATGACCAAGAGAGAGAGAACCTACTGTAACCTACTGGCATGACGAGAGAGATACAACCTACTGGCATGACCTAGAGAGATACAACCTACCCTAGCCTGGCAACCTACTGTAACCTACTGGCATGACCTAGAGAGATACAACCTACTGTAACCTACTGGCACGACCTAGAATATACAACCTACAGGCATGACCTAGAGAGATACAACCTACTGTAACCTACTGGCATGACCTAGAGAGATACAACCTGCTGTAACCTACTGGCATGACCTAGAGAGATACAACCTACTGTAACCTACTTGCATGACCTAGAGAGATACAACCTACTGTAACCTACTGGCATGACCGAGAGAGATACAACCTACTGGCATGACCTAGAGAGATACAACCTACTGTAACCTACTGGCATGACCTAGAATATACAACCTAATGGCGTGACCTAGAGAGATACAACCTACCCTAGCCTGTCAACCTACTGTAACCTACTGGCATGACCGAGAGAGATACAACCTACTGGCATGACCTAGAGAGATACAACCTACTGTAACCTGCTGGCATGACCTAGAATATACAACCTACTGGCATGACCTAGAGAGATACAACCTACTATAGCGTACTGGCATGACCTAGAGAGTTACAACCTACTGTAACCTACTGGCATGACCTAGAGAGTTACAACCTACTGTGGAATACTGGCATGACCTAGAGAGTTACAACCTACTGTAGCCTGCTGGCATGACCTAGAGAGATGTAACCTACTGGCATGACCTAGAGAGTTACAATCTACTGTAGCCTACTGGCATGACCTAGAAAGATACAACCTACTGTAACCTACTGGCATGACCTAGAGAGTTACAACCTACTGGAGTCTACTGGCATGACCTAGAGAAATACAACCTACTGTAGGCTACTGGCATGACCTAGAGATACAACCTACTGTAACCTACTTGCATGACCTAGAGAAATACAACCTACTGTAGGCTACTGGCATGACCTAGAGATAAAACCTACTGTAACCTACTTGCATGACCTAGAGAAATACAACCTACCCTAGCCTGGCAACCTACTGGAGTCTACTGGCATGACCTAGAGAGTTACAACCTACTGTAGCCTACTGGCATGACCTAGAGAAATAAAACCACTTGGATAAAACCTACTGTAACCTATTGGCATGACGTAGAGAGATACAACCTACTGTAACCTACTGGCATGACCTAGAGAGAGACAACCTACTGTAACCTACTGGCATGACGAGAGAGATACAACCTACTGGCATGACCTAGAAAGATACAACCTACCCTAGCCTGGCAACCTACTGTAACCTACTGGCATGACCTAGAGAGATACCACCTACTGTAACCTACTGGCACGACCTAGAATATACAACCTACTGGCATGACCTAGAGAGATACAACCTACTGGCATGCCCGAGAGAGATACAACCTACTGGCACGACCTAGAATATACAACCTACTGGTATGACGAGAGAGATACAACCTACTGGCATGACCTAGAGAGATACAACCTACCCTAGCCTGGCAACCTACTGTAACCTACTGGCATGACCTAGAGAGATACAACCTACTGTAACCTACTGGCACGACCTAGAATATACAACCTACTGGCATGACCTAGAGAGATACAACCTACTGTAGCGTACTGGCATGGCCTAGAGAGATACAACCTACTGTAGCCTACTGGCATGACCTAGAGAGATACAACCTACTGTAACCTACTGGCATGACCTAGAGAGATACAACCTGGCCTGGCAACCTACTGGAGTCTACTGGCATGACCTAGAGAGTTACCACCTACTGGACTCTACTGGCATGACCTAGAGAGTTACAACCTACTGTAGCCTACTGGCATGACCTAGAGAAATAAAACCACTTGGATACAACCTACTGTAACCTACTGGCATGACCTAGAGAGATACAACCTACCGTAACCTACTGGCATGACCTAGAATATACAACATACTGGCAAGACCTAGAGAGATACAACCTACTGTAGCGTACTGGCATGACCTAGAGAGTTACAACCTACTGTGGAATACTGGCATGACCAAGAGAGTTACAACTTACTGGCATGACCTAGAGAGTTGCAACCTACTATAGCCTACTGGCATGACCTAGAGAGATACAACCTACTGTAACCTACAGGCATGACCTAGAGAGATACAACCTACTGTAACCTACTGGCATGACCTAGAGAGATACAACCTACCGTAGCCTACTGGCATGACCTAGAAAGATACAACCTACTGTAACCTACTGGCATGACCTAGAGAGTTACAACCTACTGGAGCCTACTGACATGACCTAGAGAGATACAACCTACTGTAGGCTACTGGCATGACCTAGAGATAAAACCTACTGTAACCTACTTGCATGACCTAGAGAAATACAACCTACCCTAGCCTGGCAACCTACTGTAACCTACTGGCATGACCTAGAGAGATACAACCTACTGTAACCTACTGGCGTGACCGAGAGAGATACAATCTACTGTCATGACCTAGAGAGATACAACCTACTGTAACCTGCTGGCATGACCTAGAATATACAACATACTGGCATGACCTAGAGAGATACAACCTACTGTAGCGTACTGGCATGACCTAGAGAGTTACAACCTACTGTAACCTACCGGTATGACCTAGAGAGTTACAACCTACTGTGGAATACTGGCATGACCTAGAGAGTTACAACCTACTGGAGCCTACTGGCATGACCTAGAGAGATACAACCTACTGTAGGCTACTGGCATGACCTAGAGATACAACCTACTGTAACCTACTTGCATGACCTAGAGAGATACAACCTACTGTAACCTACTGGCATGACCTAGAGAGATACAACCTACTGTAGTCTACTGGCATGACTTAGAAAGTTACATTCTACCATAGCCTACTGGCATGACCTAGAAAGATACAACCTACTGTAACCTACTGGCATGACCTAGAGAGTTACAACCTACTGGAGCCTACTGGCATGACCTAGAGAGATACAACCTACTGTAGGCTACTGGCATGACCTAGAGAGATACAACCTACTGTAACCTACTTACATGACCTAGAGAAATAAAACCACTTGGATAAAACCTACTGTAACCTACTGGCATGACCTAGAGAGATACAACCTACTGTAACCTACTGGCATGACCTAGAGAGATACAACCTACTGTAACCTACTTACATGACCTAGAGAAATAAAACCACTTGGATAAAACCTACTGTAACCTACTGGCATGGCCTAGAGAGATGTAACCTACTGGCATGACGAGAGAGATACAACCTACTGGCATGACCTAGAGAGATACAACCCACTGTAACCTACTGGCATGACCTAGAGAGATACAACCTACCGTAGCCTACTGGCATGACCTAGAAAGATACAACCTACTGTAACCTACTGGCATGACCTAGAGAGGTACAACCTACTGGAGCCTACTGGCATGACCTAGAGAGATACAACCTACTGTAGGCTACTGGCATGACCTAGAGATAAAACCTACTGTAACCTACTTGCATGACCTAGAGAGATACAACCTACTGTAACCTACTTGCATGACCTAGAGAGATACAACCTACTGTAGCCTACTGGCATGACCTAGAGAGATACAACCTACTGTAACCTACTGGCGTGACCTAGAGAGATACAACCTACTGTAACCTACTGGCATGACCTAGAGAAATACAACCTACCCTAACCTGGCAACCTACTGGAGTCTACTGGCATGACCTAGAGAGTTACAACCTACTGTAGCCTACTGGCATGACCTAGAGAGATACAACCTACTGTAACCTACTGGCATGACCTAGAGAAATACAACCTACCCTAGCCTGGCAACCTACTGGAGTCTACTGGCATGACCTAGAGAAATAAAACCACTTGGATAAAACCTACTGTAACCTATTGGCATGACGTAGAGAGATACAACCTACTGTAACCTACTGGCATGACCTAGAGAGAGACAACCTACTGTAACCTACTGGCATGACGAGAGAGATACAACCTACTGGCATGACCTAGAAAGATACAACCTACCCTAGCCTGGCAACCTACTGTAACCTACTGGCATGACCTAGAGAGATACCACCTACTGTAATCTACTGGCACAACCTAGAATATACAACCTACTGGCATGACCTAGAGAGATGCAACCTACTGTAACCTACTGGCATGCCCGAGAGAGATACAACCTACTGGCATAACCTAGAGAGATACAACCTACTGGCATGACGAGAGATACAACCTACTGGCATGACCTAGAGAGATACAACCTACCCTAGCCTGGCAACCTACTGTAACCTACTAGCATGACCTAGAGAGATACAACCTACTGTAACCTACTGGCACGACCTAGAATATACAACCTACTGGCATGACCTAGAGAGATACAACCTACTGTAACCTACTGGCGTGCCCGAGAGAGATACAACCTACTGGCATAACCTAGAGAGATTCAACCTACTGTAACCTACTGGCATGACGAGAGAGATACAACCTACTGGCATGACCTAGAGAGATACAACCTACCCTAGCCTGGCAACCTACTGTAACCTACTGGCATGACCTAGAGAGATACAACCTACTGTAACCTACTGGCACGACCTAGAATATACAACCTACTGACATGACCTAGAGAGATGCAACCTACTGTAGCCTACTGGCATGACCTAGAGAGATACAACCTACTGTAACCTACTGGCATGACCTAGAGAGATACAACCTACTGTAACCTACTGGCATGACCTAGAGAGATACAACCTACCCTGGCCTGGCAACCTACTGGAGTCTACTGGCATGACCTAGAGAGATACAATCTAGTGTAACCTACTGGCATGACGAGAGAGATACAACCTACTGGCATGACCTAGGGAGATACAGCCTACCCTAGCCTGGCAACCTACTGGAGTCTACTGGCATGACCTAGAGAGTTACAACCTACTGTAGCCTACTGGCATGACCTAGAGAGATACAACCTACTGTAGGCTACTGGCATGACCTAGAGAGATACAACCTACTGTAACCTACTTACATGACCTAGAGAAATAAAACCACTTGGATAAAACCTACTGTAACCTACTGGCATGACCTAGAGAGATACAACCTACTGTAACCTACTGGCATGACCTAGAGAGATACAACCTACTGTAACCTACTTACATGACCTAGAGAAATAAAACCACTTGGATAAAACCTACTGTAACCTACTGGCATGACGAGAGAGATACAACCTACTGGCATGACCTAGAGAGATACAACCCACTGTAACCTACTGGCATGACCTAGAGAGATACAACCTACCGTAGCCTACTGGCATGACCTAGAAAGATACAACCTACTGTAACCTACTGGCATGACCTAGAGAGGTACAACCTACTGGAGCCTACTGGCATGACCTAGAGAGATACAACCTACTGTAGGCTACTGGCATGACCTAGAGATAAAACCTACTGTAACCTACTTGCATGACCTAGAGAGATACAACCTACTGTAACCTACTTGCATGACCTAGAGAGATACAACCTACTGTAGCCTACTGGCATGACCTAGAGAGATACAACCTACTGTAACCTACTGGCGTGACCTAGAGAGATACAACCTACTGTAACCTACTGGCATGACCTAGAGAAATACAACCTACCCTAACCTGGCAACCTACTGGAGTCTACTGGCATGACCTAGAGAGTTACAACCTACTGTAGCCTACTGGCATGACCTAGAGAGATACAACCTACTGTAACCTACTGGCATGACCTAGAGAAATACAACCTACCCTAGCCTGGCAACCTACTGGAGTCTACTGGCATGACCTAGAGAAATAAAACCACTTGGATAAAACCTACTGTAACCTATTGGCATGACGTAGAGAGATACAACCTACTGTAACCTACTGGCATGACCTAGAGAGAGACAACCTACTGTAACCTACTGGCATGACGAGAGAGATACAACCTACTGGCATGACCTAGAAAGATACAACCTACCCTAGCCTGGCAACCTACTGTAACCTACTGGCATGACCTAGAGAGATACCACCTACTGTAATCTACTGGCACAACCTAGAATATACAACCTACTGGCATGACCTAGAGAGATACAACCTACTGTAACCTACTGGCATGCCCGAGAGAGATACAACCTACTGGCATAACCTAGAGAGATACAACCTACTGGCATGACGAGAGATACAACCTACTGGCATGACGAGAGATACAACCTACTGGCATGACCTAGAGAGATACAACCTACCCTAGCCTGGCAACCTACTGTAACCTACTAGCATGACCTAGAGAGATACAACCTACTGTAACCTACTGGCACGACCTAGAATATACAACCTACTGGCATGACCTAGAGAGATACAACCTACTGTAACCTACTGGCGTGCCCGAGAGAGATACAACCTACTGGCATAACCTAGAGAGATTCAACCTACTGTAACCTACTGGCATGACGAGAGAGATACAACCTACTGGCATGACCTAGAGAGATACAACCTACCCTAGCCTGGCAACCTACTGTAACCTACTGGCATGACCTAGAGAGATACAACCTACTGTAACCTACTGGCACGACCTAGAATATACAACCTACTGACATGACCTAGAGAGATGCAACCTACTGTAGCCTACTGGCATGACCTAGAGAGATACAACCTACTGTAACCTACTGGCATGACCTAGAGAGATACAACCTACTGTAACCTACTGGCATGACCTAGAGAGATACAACCTACCCTGGCCTGGCAACCTACTGGAGTCTACTGGCATGACCTAGAGAGATACAATCTAGTGTAACCTACTGGCATGACGAGAGAGATACAACCTACTGGCATGACCTAGGGAGATACAGCCTACCCTAGCCTGGCAACCTACTGGAGTCTACTGGCATGACCTAGAGAGTTACAACCTACTGTAGCCTACTGGCATGACCTAGAGAGATACAACCTACTGTAGGCTACTGGCATGACCTAGAGAGATACAACCTACTGTAACCTACTTACATGACCTAGAGAAATAAAACCACTTGGATAAAACCTACTGTAACCTACTGGCATGACCTAGAGAGATACAACCTACTGTAACCTACTGGCATGACCTAGAGAGATACAACCTACTGTAACCTACTTACATGACCTAGAGAAATAAAACCACTTGGATAAAACCTACTGTAACCTACTGGCATGGCCTAGAGAGATGTAACCTACTGGCATGACGAGAGAGATACAACCTACTGGCATGACCTAGAGAGATACAACCCACTGTAACCTACTGGCATGACCTAGAGAGATACAACCTACCGTAGCCTACTGGCATGACCTAGAAAGATACAACCTACTGTAACCTACTGGCATGACCTAGAGAGGTACAACCTACTGGAGCCTACTGGCATGACCTAGAGAGATACAACCTACTGTAGGCTACTGGCATGACCTAGAGATAAAACCTACTGTAACCTACTTGCATGACCTAGAGAGATACAACCTACTGTAACCTACTTGCATGACCTAGAGAGATACAACCTACTGTAGCCTACTGGCATGACCTAGAGAGATACAACCTACTGTAACCTACTGGCGTGACCTAGAGAGATACAACCTACTGTAACCTACTGGCATGACCTAGAGAAATACAACCTACCCTAACCTGGCAACCTACTGGAGTCTACTGGCATGACCTAGAGAGTTACAACCTACTGTAGCCTACTGGCATGACCTAGAGAAATAAAACCACTTGGATAAAACCTACTGTAACCTATTGGCATGACGTAGAGAGATACAACCTACTGTAACCTACTGGCATGACCTAGAGAGAGACAACCTACTGTAACCTACTGGCATGACGAGAGAGATACAACCTACTGGCATGACCTAGAAAGATACCACCTACTGTAATCTACTGGCACAACCTAGAATATACAACCTACTGGCATGACCTAAAGAGATACAACCTACTGTAACCTACTGGCATGCCCGAGAGAGATACAACCTACTGGCATAACCTAGAGAGATACAACCTACTGGCATGACGAGAGATACAACCTACTGGCATGACCTAGAGAGATACAACCTACCCTAGCCTGGCAACCTACTGTAACCTACTAGCATGACCTAGAGAGATACAACCTACTGTAACCTACTGGCACGACCTAGAATATACAACCTACTGGCATGACCTAGAGAGATACAACCTACTGTAACCTACTGGCGTGCCCGAGAGAGATACAACCTACTGGCATAACCTAGAGAGATTCAACCTACTGTAACCTACTGGCATGACGAGAGAGATACAACCTACTGGCATGACCTAGAGAGATACAACCTACCCTAGCCTGGCAACCTACTGTAACCTACTGGCATGACCTAGAGAGATACAACCTACTGTAACCTACTGGCACGACCTAGAATATACAACCTACTGGCATGACCTAGAGAGATGCAACCTACTGTAGCCTACTGGCATGACCTAGAGAGATACAACCTACTGTAACCTACTGGCATGACCTAGAGAGATACAACCTACCCTGGCCTGGCAACCTACTGGAGTCTACTGGCATGACCTAGAGAGATACAATCTAGTGTAACCTACTGGCATGACGAGAGAGATACAACCTACTGGCATGACCTAGGGAGATACAGCCTACCCTAGCCTGGCAACCTACTGTAGCCTACTGGCATGACCTAGAGAAATAAAACCACTTGGATACAACCTACTGTAACCTACTGGCATGACCTAGAGAGATACAACCTACTGTAACCTACTGGCATGACCGAGAGAGATACAACCTACTGGCATGACCTAGAGAGATACAACCTACTGTAACCTACTGGCATGACCTAGAATATACAACCTACTGGCATGACCTAGAGAGATACAACCTACTGTAGCGTACTGGCATGACCTAGAGAGTTACAACCTACTGTAACCTACCGGTATGACCTAGAGAGTTACAACCTACTGTGGAATACTGGCATGACCTAGAGAGTTACAACCTACTGTAGCCTGCTGGCATGACCTAGAGAGATATAACCTACTGGCATGACCGAGAGAGTTACAACTTACTGGCATGACCTAGAGAGTTGCAACCTACTTTAGCCTACTGGCATGACCTAGAGAGATACAACCTACTGGCATGACCTAGAGAGATACAACCTACAGTAACCTACTGGCACGACCTAGAATATACAACCTACTGGCATGACCTAGAGATGTAACCTACTGGCATGACCGAGGGAGTTAGAACTTACTGGCATGACCTAGAGAGTTACAACCTACTGTAGCCTACTTACATGACCTAGAGAAATAAAACCACTTGGATAAAACCTACTGTAACCTACTGGCATGACCTAGAGAGATACAACCTACTGTAACCTACTGGCATGACGAGAGAGATACAACCTACTGTAACCTACTGGCATGACGAGAGAGATACAACCTACTGGCATGACCTAGGGAGATACAACCTAACCTAGCCTGGCAACCTACTGGAGTCTACTGGCATGACCTAGAGAGTTACAACCTACTGTAGCCTACTGGTATGACCTAGAGAAATAAAACCACTTGGATACAACCTACTGTAACCTACTGGCATGACCTAGACAGATACAACCTACTGTAACCTACTGGCATGACGAGAGAGATACAACCTACCCTAGCCTGGCAACCTACTGGAGTCTACTGGCATGACCTAGAGAAATAAAACCACTTGGATACAACCTACTGTAACCTACTGGCATGACCTAGAGAGATACAACCTACTGGCATGACCGAGAGAGATACAACCTACTGTAAACTACTGGCATGACCTAGAGAAATACAACCTACCCTAGCCTGGCAACCTACTGGAGTCTACTGGCATGACCTAGAGAGATACAACCTACTGTAACCTACTGGCATTACCTAGAGAGATACAACCTACTGTAACCTACTGGCATGACCTAGAGAAATACAACCTACCCTAGCCTGGCAACCTACTGGTGTCTACTGGCATGACCTAGAGAGTTACAACCTACTGTAGCCTACTGGCATGACCTAGAGAGATACAACCTACTGTAACCTACTGGCATGACCTAGAGAAATACAACCTACCCTAGCCTGGCAACCTACTGGAGTCTACTGGCATGACCTAGAGAGTTACAACCTACTTTAGCCTACTGGCATGACCTAGAGAGATACAACCTACTGTAACCTACTGGCGTGACCTAGAGAGATACAACCTACTGCAACCTACTGGCATGACCTAGAGAAATACAACCTACCCTAGCCTGGCAACCTACTGGTGTCTACTGGCACGAGCTAGAGAGTTACAACCTACTGTAGCCTGCTGGCATGACCTAGAGAGATATAACCTACTGGCATGACCGAGAGAGTTACAACTTACTGGCATGACCTAGAGAGTTGCAACCTACTATAGCCTACTGGCATGACCTAGAGAGATAAATACTTGGATACAATCTACTGTAGTCTACTGGCTTGACCTAGAGAGATACAACCTACTGTAGTCTACTGGCATTACCAACATCGATAGAACCACTGGTATACAAGCATTTCTCAACTTTTTTTTCTCACATTTTGGGATATTGTGATGTCATTATGAGGAATTGTCTGAAGATTGATCATTTAAAAAAAATGTAATCCATTTTAGAGTAAGGCTGTAACGTTACAAAATGTGTAAAAGGGGAAGGGGTCTGAATGCATGTATGTTGTATGTTCTAGGACTGTCCCAGATAACAAAAATAGTATTTTCTTTCTACCAATTGATTGGTTGATATGTTATTACGTGTGATTTTTCATATAGACGCATCCCATGTGTTTAATCAACTCAACTATGTGTTGAATCAAATCAACTGTATGTGCTCAATCAATTCAACTGTTTGTGCGGATCTTGAACTGAACTGATACTTCAAGCGTTTGATTAAATAATTAACACAAATTACTTGAGGAAGCCAGAGATCAATATATCCAGAAGGAAATAACCAGCCGACCTGCTGCTGGCCTTCCTAAATTCTGACGTTATGCTCCTTGGTAAAGTCTGCAAACTTTTTCCATTCTCCATTTGGAGTATCTTACCATTTCTACTGATCTTCGTGTCAGTTATGAACGAGTTACAACACCTGATTGGCCCCACCACTTCCTGGGTCGGTGAAGAGTGGTATTAAATTTAAGGAATAAATCCGAGCCTCACGCTCATCACCTGTGGAAGGCGGGGCTTCCAGCGAGGCGTGGATTTAATAGTATGTTGTACCTAGTTTCCATCCTTCAGGGAACAGTAGTTATAGTCATAACTTGTAGATTTAATAGTATGTTGTACCGAGTTTCCCTCCTTCAGGGAACAGTAGTTATAGTCATAACATTAAACTTAAATACTGGATCTTGCTGTCAGACAGTTTATTTGTATTCAGATCTCTGAAATGCTCTCTAACTACGTAACATTTAGTGTCTCCTTATGTTCCGCTGGGAAAACCGTTTTCATGGGCACAGAAATACTCAATCATTTCAGAGTTTGCTAAATCTGAGAGTCACCTTAAGTTGATTCACAACACCCAAATGGATACTGTCATTAACGCAGTTCTTCAATATTTACACAATTCTTAATACTGTAGCTGTTTAGTTACAGTCACATGTTCAACTATCATCAGCAGATCCAGTAAATCATTTTCTGAATGACAGTCACATGACAAACATCACAACATGCAACAACAACCAAAGTGCTTCTTCATTCATTACTCTGGTAAAGACAGTTATGCCGTGCTCCATGTTGGATCCAACATCCTTAACAAATTGATGTTTATAATGTGTTATTGTATGCTTGATATACAGTAGGATCTCGTTAGTCTGTTTCAACACAGAGATACTTAGCTCATAATGTGTAGAGTAGAGGGCGACAGATTAATCGAAATGGCCGTTTACATTGCACTCCATGAGGAGACTGGTGGTAGGCTGAATACCTGTTATGTGAGTGCAGCAAGGAGCCAAGGTAAGGTGCTAGCATTAAGCGTATCTTATAAAAAACAATCAATCTGAACATAATCACTAGTTAACTACACATGGTTGATGATATTACTAGTTTATCTAGCTTGTCCTGCTCTGCATATAATCAATGCGTTGCCTGTTAATTTATCATTGAATCACAGCCTACTTCACCAAATGGGTGATTTAACAAGCGCATTTGCAAAAAAAGCACAGTCGTTGACCAATGTGTACCTACCTAACCATTAACATCAACGCCTTTCTTAAAATCAATACACAAATATATATTTTTAATCCTGCATATTTAGGTAATATTGCCTGCTAACATTAATTTATTTTAACTAGGTAAATTGTGTCACTTCCCTTGCGTTCTGTTTAACAGAGTCGGGGTATATGCAGCAGTTTGGGCCAGCTGGCTCGTTGCGAACTGTGTGAAGACCATTTCTTCCAAACAAAGACACCTGTTAGAGAAAATACGGAACAGTTCGTATATCACAGAAAGAATAAACGTCTTGTTTTCGAAATTATAGTTTCCGTATTTGACCATATTAATGACCTACGGCTCTTGTTTCTGTGTGTTATTCTAATTAAGTCTATGATAGAGCAGTCTGACTTGAGCGGTGGTAGGCAGCATTAGGCTCGTAAGCATTCATTCAAACAGCACTTTACTGTGTTTGCAGGCAGCTCTTCGCAATGCTTCAAGCATTGCGTTGTTTATGACTTCAAGCCTATCAACTCCCAAGATTAGGCGGGCAATACCAAAGTACCTATTAGAACATCCAATAGTCAAAGCTATATGAAATCCAAATGGTATAGAGAGAAATAGTTCTATAATAACTACAACCTAAAACTTCTTACCTGGCAATATTGAAGACTCATGTTAAAAGGAACCACCAGCTTTCATATGTTCTCATGTTCTGAGCAAGGAACTGAAATGTTATCTTTTTTACATGGCACATATTGCACTTTTACTTTCTTCACCAACACTATGTTTTTGCATTATTTAAACCAAATTGAACATGTTTGTGCATCGCCCTCGTGTGCCAATTTTAGCAAACACAGAAAGGGGCCTATATTGGAGACCAAACGTCTTCTGGCACACTGCTTAGGGTTTCAACAACATGAATAACTTATTTCTAGCCTACAATAATCGATGTTACTACTGATGTGAAAACAAGACAACATTTTACTGTAGTTTCTGACTTGACAGTCTTAAGACAATTGTCAAATAATTTTAACATTCATTACAGACGTCAATTGTTTGTACAACATCATGGCTACGCTGTTGGCATCACCTTTTACAGTGGATTTCTGCTGTTGTGGGCCTTAAACCACCTGTCTGACTTGTTGTTCACACAGGAGAGAGACGGGACTATCATGGATCCTCTGGGGAGCCTCAACAACAACATGATGCTGACGAGGCAGAGCAGAGTCTCTCCACATCAGAACACCTCAAGAAACACCAGCAGAGACCCGCTAGGAAGAAATCTATTTGCTGCTCTGACTGTGGGAAACGTTGCAAATCTTCATCAGATCTTAAAATACATCAACGAGGACACACAGGAGAGAAACCATACTGCTGCTCTGACTGCGGGAAAAGTTTCTCAAGATCAAATTCACTAAAAGTACACCTGAGAATTCACACTGGCGAGAAATCTCACCACTGTTTTGATTGTGGGAAGAGTTACTTAAGATTAAAATCACTAAAAGTACACATGAGAATTCACACTGGAGAGAAACCTTACAGCTGTGATCAATGTGGGAAGAGTTTTACTCTATCTAGCTATCTGATTATACACCAGAGAACACATACAGGGGAGAAACCGTACAGCTGTTCTCAATGTGGGAAGAGTTTTACTCAGTCCAGCAACCTGTTATCACATCAGAGAAAACACACAGGGGAGAAATCTTATAGCTGTACTCAATGTGGGAAGAGTTTTACTCAGTCAAGCACCCTGTTATCACACCAGAGAACACACACAGGAGATAAACCTTATTGCTGTGATCAATGTGGGAAGAGTTTTACTACATCTAGCCATCGGATTGTACACCAGAGAACACACACAGGAGAGAAACCTTATAGCTGTACTCAATGTGGGAAGTGTTTTACTCACTTATGCAGCCTGTTATCACATCAGAGAAAACACACAGGAGAGAAATCTTATAGCTGTACTCAATGTGGGAAGAGTTTTACTCAGTCAAGCAACCTGGTATCCCACCAGAGAACACACACAGGAGAGAAACCTTATAGCTGTGATCAATGTGGGAAGAGTTTTACTTCATCTAGCAGTCTTATTGTACACCAGAGAACACACACAGGAGAGAAACCTTATAGCTGTGATCAATGTGAGAAGAGTTTTGTTACATCTAGCCGTCTTATTGTACACCAGAGAACACACACGGGAGAGAAACCTCATAGCTGTGCTCAATGTGAGAGGAGATACTCTGATAAAAGATCTCTGATCAAACATCAGAAAATACATACATGAAGGAGTTGTTTCATGATGTAGAATGCTTTAACATTGTATGTTTTAATTATGTCACAATCTAGATGCCTAATCGTTTGCCCCGTGTTCTATTGATTTCAGCCTGATATGGATATTAGGCTCAGGGGGAAAATCCAGGCTCTGATTTGAACGAGTACTATTTATGTGATTTAACAAAAAGTGACTGACACAAAAAGAGCTGTGTAACACTTACCATGTTGGTTACCCACTAGAATCAAAATGCAACACTTCAAAATGTAGTGATCTGCTTTATACAAATTGTCCTCTAACCAGGGATGTACACATTACTCCTAGATTCCGTGTGGTTTTTGAGCTGTTAGTTTTAACAGGATGTGCAACCATATCTCCCCACTTTCACGCAATTGATTTCAACATGATATCGTTGAGTGATGAAAAATAAGTGTTTGTTTAGCGACCCCTACATTTAAATGCATCACTCCAAACTGTAGCTGACTGTCTTCTGCAGGTTGTCCTGTAACCAGTGAGGTAAAAGATATCTCCCATTTCCATGTGTTTTTTAGCTGTGTTAGTTTCAACGTACAACCTACTTTCCCCCCTAATCGATTTCAGTGATTTAGTGCTACTTGTCAAAACAACAGCGTTTCTGGTGTTTGTGCTGTTTATAATGAGCTTGTTTAAAAAATTCAAGTAATATGATTGTTGCAGGTTTTTGTATTAAGTGAATTATTGCCAATACATATTAATGTACATTTGGTTTTGATATTTTTTATTTACAATTCATGTAACATTTAGTAATCTTAATTATCATAATTATTTATGCAACCAGCTGACCATTTTTGGGTACAATTATATTGACATTGTTGCCTTGCTTTTAGAATATCAGGGTTCATTCTCAGATGTGCCAACCCAAATGTACTAGAGGATGACATTGGGGACTGGTCCCCGATCCAACAACATGCCTATCAAGTGAACCCTGAAAAGAGAGCGAGGCTCCGCAGTGAGGTGGAAAATTACTACGGATATTGCCCGAGTTTCCTCTTGAAATCAGACATGTTCGTTTTAAAGAAAACTTGCTGATTGTCTCACGGGTGGGCACTCTAAATGTTTGTGTTTTGCGTTTAGCCAGTGCGTTACCATGGATCACAGTTTATTTTGACTGCACATTTTTCCGTATTGGAGATGAGTGTTGTTTGGTTCTAGAAGCTAGTGGGGGAAAACATTTTTTACATTTGTTTTAATTGTTGACAGCCAGTCGACATCATGTTCATATTTTAACCCGAACTTTCTAGTTTTAGGATTCTAGAAAGAAAAAGGAGAGAACTAATATGATTGTATATTATTATTTAGAAATGTGTTTTTTCTTGTTTTTTAGTTGTTGACAGCCAGTAGACACCATGTTTATATTGGTGAAGGTGAAGCATTTTAGTTGATATTAATATGAAATGGATGTTGTTTTCTGTTGGTGATGAGAACTTATCCAACAAAAATATAGGATATATTTGTTGTCTTAAGGGGGAAGGTGTTACAGGCTTTGGTTTTTCCATTCATGTTTTGAGGTTGGACTTTAGCCCGTATAGCTCGTTAGCACTGTGAGGGAATTTTCTGTTAAACCTTACTAATGCTTGTGTAGTAAAATCTCATTCTTTAAGCCGAGGCATTGGGCTTGAGATTGGTAAAGAACCTAACTCCTATAACATAGAAAAGTGTGTTGATATAGGCCTGTTCTAACTCAAATCAAATTTTATTTATGTAGCCCTTCTTACATAGCGAAGTGCTGTACAGAAACCCAGCCTAAAACCCGAAACAGCAAGCAATACAGGCGTAGAAGCACGGTAACTAGGAAAAACTCCCTAGAAAGGCCAAAGCCTTGGAAGAAATCTAGAGAGAAACCAGGCTATAAAGGGTGGCCAGTCCTCTTCTGGCTGGGCTGGGTGGAGATTATAACAGAACATGGCCAAGATGTTCAAATGTTCATAAATGACCAGCATGGTCAAATAATAATTACAATAGTTGTCGAGGGTGCAACAGGTCAGCACCTCAGGAGTAAATGTCAGTTGGCTTTTCATCACCGATCATTGAGAGTATCTCTACCGCTCCTGCTGTCTCTAGAGAGTTGAAAACAGCAGGTTTGGGACAGGTAGCATGTCCGGTGAACAGGTCAAGGTTCCATAGCCACAGGCAGAACAGTTGAAACTGGAGCAGCAGCACGGCCAGGTGGACTGGGGACAGCAAGGAGTCATCATGCCAGGTAGTCCTGAGGCATGGTCCTAGGGCTCAGGTCCTCTGAGAGAGCAAAAGAAAGAGAATTAGAGAGAGCATGCTTAAATTCACACAGGACACCGGATAAGACAGGAGAAATACTCCAGATATAACAAACTGACCCTAGCCCCCCGAAACATAAACTACTGCAGCATAAATACTGGAGGCTGAGACATGAGGGGTCAGGAGATTCTAACTGTTCTGGGTGTGTAGAATGAACCCATGATGTTCGGACACTCAGCCAAGAATATGATAGAAACTGACTGGTTCCTCTTGATCCTCCACAGAGTAAAGGTTATATCCTGCACACCAGTAACATAGCTATTGTTTTGGAGCCTGTTTTTGGGGAAATATTCTGGTGGAGAAATCAGAATTAGCTAAGTAACATAGTAACATAGTTAAGATGTATTACCTGCAGAATATGCTGATATGAACTATTGACCTCTTGTTATTTGAATGTCTCCTTCCCCCATCAAATGGGCCTCAGTCACTTTGGGTCCAGAGATGGGAGATGTCAGGCTTATCGATCACATGTCCCTGTTGCTATGCAGAATATCAGCATCGATCACATGTCCCTGTTGCTATGCAGAATATCAGCATCGATCACATGTCCCTGTTGCTAGGCAGAATATGAGCATCGATCACATGTCCCTGTTGCTATGCAGAATATCAGCAGAGAGTAAGGCAAAGGAGATCTGAAGGAAAAATTGTTTCCATATGTGAACTGTGTGTTTAATGCAAACCATGTGAAGGGATGGCGTGAGTAATGGGAACCAATCACTTGTCTCCACAGTGTCTGTGCGCCGGTCACCTCCTCCTAGGGGGAGATTGTATTTGGGGCCCAAGGTGTGGCACAGGATGTGTGGGGTTGGTGTTTGGAACCATTGTACGTCATCTCTGAAGTTGCACCTATCCTGAGATAGTATATAACCCAGAAGCAAGCCTCCTTGTTTTAATAGAAGTAAAACCTTGATTGATTATTAATTTAGCCTCTCATTATTGATTATGGGTAGAATTTCCACCACAGCACGTAGGGCGAACCGATTGGTATCACCTCTTTAGTCAGAATGTGTTACACCTGTGCTGGCTTGTCCGTCTTGTTAGGGTTGGATGTTGCATACATTTGTTAATATTGTAATCAATGACATTTCCTTAGGGTGCTCATTAATTAGTCTTTCAGTTGTTAATCTTCTGTTTTTTATCCTCTTATGTTTGTTGCGTAGTAGATATTTCTGTTTATTTTCATCGTTTTTTAAATAAATGTATTCCTGTGAAGCCATTGTGTTGCATCCATGCTTGAAATGTGCTGTATAAATAAAGCTTGATTTGATTTGAACATATTGCAAAAGAAATGAACCCATTCACTGACCAATCAACAGACTCTTGCTAAACCAATGAACAAATATGTGCAAAAGCAACACGGATCTTGGTCCATCTTAGTATGAAAAACAGTATAAATTCAGTATATCTCCCACTATGTCAAAATAGTGCATGCTATGTACGTTTAGTATCACTTTTCCACCAACCCAGTGGAATAGACAACCGGTGGAAATGATAGGCAATTAGCAAGACTCCCCCAATAAAGGAGTGGTTCTGCAGGTGGTGACCACAGACCACTTCTCAGTTCCTATGCTTCCTGGCTGATGTTTTGGTCACTTTTGAATGCTGGCGATGCTTTCACTCTAGTGGTAGCATGAGACGGAGTCTACAACCCACACAAGTGGCTCAGGTAGTGCAGCTCATCCAGGATGGCACATCAATGTGAGCTGTGGCAAGAAGGTTTGCTGTGTCTGTCAGCGTAGTGTCCAGAGCATGGAGGTGCTACCAGGAGACACGCCAGTACATCAGGAGACGTGGAGGAGGCCGTAGGAGGGCAACAACCCAGCAGCAGGACCGCTACCTCCGACCTTTGTGCAAGGAGGAGCAGGAGGAGCACTGCCAGAGCCAGAAACAGACTCCATGAGGGTGCTATGAGTGCCCGACGTCCACAGTTGGGGGTTGTGCTTACAGCCCAACACCGTGCAGGACGTTTGGCATTTGCCAGAGAACACCAAGATTGGCAAATTCGCCACTGGCGCCCTGTGCTCTTCACAGATGAAAGCAGGTTCACACTGAGCACATGTGACAGACGTGACAGAGTCTGGAGACGCTGTGGAGAACGTTCTGCTGCCTGCAACATCCTCCAGCTTGACCGGTTTGGCGGTGAGTCAGTCGTGGTGTGAGGTGGCATTTCTTTGGGGGGCCGCACAGCCCTCCATGTGCTCGCCAAAGGTAGCCTGACTGCCATTAGGTACCGAGATGAGATCCTCAGACCCCTTGTGAGACCATATGCTGGTGCGGTTGGCCCTGGGTTCCTCCTAATGCAAGACAATGCTAGACCTCATGTGGCTGGAGTGTGTCAGCAGTTCCTGCAAGAGGAAGTCATTGATGCTATGGACTGGCCCGCCCGTTCCCCAGACCTGAATCCAATTGAGCACACCTGGGACATCATATCACACTCCATCTACCAATGCCATGTTGCACCACACTGTCCAGGAGTTGGTGGATGCTTTAGTCCAGGTCTGGGAGGAGATCCCTCAGGAGACCATCCACCACCTCATCAGGAGCATGCCCAGGCATTGTAGGGAGGCCATACAGGCACGTGGAGGCCACACACACTACTGAGCCTCATTTTGACTTGTTTTAAGGACATTACATCAAAGTTGGATCAGCCTGTAGTGTGGTTTTCGACTTTAATTTTGACTCCAAATCCAGGCCCCGATGGGTTGATAAATTTGATTTCTATTGATAATTTTTGTGTGATTTTGTTGTCAGCACATTCCACTATGTAAAGAAAAAAGTATTTAATAAGAATATTTCATTAATTCAGATCTAGGATGTGTTATTTTAGTGTGAGCAGTGTATTTACGTTGTTTGTCAGCTAGCTGGTTTGCTAAGTTAGCTTAGAACTAGACGAGACTATTTTCCACCATAATTTGCAAATAAATTCATTAAAAATCCTACAATGTGAATTTCAGGATTTTTTTTCTCATTTTGTCTGTCATAGTTGAAGTGTAACTATGGTGAAAATTACAGGCCTCTCTCATCTTTTTAAGTGGGAGAACTTGCACAATTGGTGGCTGACTAAATACTTTTTTGCCCCACTGTAACTATAAAACTCTTACTTGATTTTCTCCGTCCGGGTACTACAATTTAAATAAAACTGCCCTTAAGGCCTGAAAATTCGGGGGGGGGGGGGGGGGGTGTTTTCACAGTATGAGAGGAGTTGCTGTTGGAACAGAATAGCTTCCGTCCCTCTCCTCGCCCCGAACCAGGGACCCTCTGCACACATCGACAACAGCCAACCTCGAGGCATCGTTACCCATCGCTCCACAAAAGCCGCAGCCCTTGCAGCGCAACAACTTCGAGGTCTCAGAGCGAGTGACGTCACCGATTGAAATGCTAACTAGCTAGCCAATTCACATCGGTTACTCTATATTTATTGAATAAACCTTTTTTCCATAAAGTCAGAGTGAACCAAGGTGGCTGACTATCTGTTGATGTTGAAGAAGCATCCCTTTAGAATATTGGTTCAGAAATAATATCCTATTGGTGAGCCAACTGGTAAATGCAGAGGGTTTTTTACTCAGTTATAAAGAATTCTTATCACTTTACAAGGTCCCTGTAACACCTAAAGATTTTGCAATTGTTTTAGATGCCATTCCCTCAGGTGTTGCTATGTTATTCAGGAACATGTCAAGACCTGACCCTCAGAGCCTACCTTCTATTGACCCTGTTGACTCATCAGTAGGAAAGATTTGTTTCTCTTTTGGTCCATTCAACAACAGAGCGATACGATCCTTGTTTCAGCAGGATGTTGTATCTATACCTTATGTCGTGCCTTATTGGAATGGATTTATTGATAATATCTGTTGGAAAAAAGTTTGGATGTTGCCACAAACATACCTACTTGTTAACAAAATTAAGGAAATTTCCTTTAAAATTATTCATAAATATTATCCTGCCAACCACTATATGAAGAAGTTTAAGGAAAACATCAACTCAAATTGCTCCTTTTGTAATGACCACCCAGAAACAGTTGTGCATCTTTTTTGGCATTGTATGCATGTAAGAAAACTGTGGCAAGACATCAGTAGGTTTATAATTGAACACATTTATGAAGATTTTACACTATTGTGGAGAGATGTACTGTTTGGATTCTTTACATACAATAGAAATAAGCGGAATCATTTTTATGTAATTAATTTCATTATTCTTTTGGCCAAATTTCATATACACAAATGTAAATTTACAAACAGAAAACCACATTTTCGTACCCTACAAAAAGAAATTGAACTGTATTTTAAGACGGTTAAATGCTCTACTAACAAAAAAGATGTTAGAATTGTAAGTATATGCATGTCCCTTAAGGTCCTTGTGTAATTGTAATGTGATATTGTACCCCCTAGCTCGATTGTCTATTATTTGTAATCAATGTATGCTTGTGTTCCCTCATGTGCTTTATGTATTGATTTGTTGTTAATAATACAAATTTTAAAAAAAATAAAAAAAATAAAAAATAAAGAGGCATCCCGTCTACTAGATTATACGTCACAGTGGCAGAATCACCTGAAAGACACACATCGCCATCTGCTGACTGGAGTTGGTATTGCAGTTGAGAAAATACTTTCAGACAAAAAGCTAAAAAGCGACTGCCCCTAAAAACCAATGACTCCCTTTCACAACGGGCGATGTGGCATCAGAAACATTTATTATCGTGTAAAAATGTACTACAACGTGTCGCTAAATAGAATAACTTTGGTCATTCCCAGTCAGCACGTGACGTCCAAGGACGTCGAATTATGGGCGATATCAGGTCTGTCTGTTGTGGCCACTATTTCACCACAAAATAGTCATCCCAAATTGGGATGTGTATAACTATGTAAATGTCTCTCAGACAAGATGACTTTTATAAATTCTTCAAATTAAACTGTGGGGGAACCCCAAAAAGTTATTTGAAGAACCCCTTATCATGGATCCTCTAAGAACCTTTTGGGGTTCCTTTTTTTAACTCCTTGTCCACCCTCCCTCCATTATAAAAACATATTTTAATAACAATATTGACAATATTGATTTAAATAATTCATTGTTTTTTTAGTGGCACCACAAATGTGAATTAATATTTACAAAACAATTGACCAAACAAAACACATTACAAAATTGCGCCATTTCTGCAGACATGTCAGACCATAATAAATAATACATTTACTTTGTATAGTGCTTTTCATGACATTTAAAAAAAATTAAGATTTACAATAAAAACAACATACATTGAAAATGAATCATAGGTCAACTAACAATATTGTAGACTTGATGCTACATACAGTTTTTTCAGCTTTAGTGTGTATATCGTATCCCCTTAGTTATGTTAGGAAGTTTACCATCTTTATGACCGGCCCTGGTAACTTCACCCCAACTTCTCTTTTCCCCAGAACACAGTAACTTATCAACATAAGTGTTTTTCTGACATTTTGGGGAAATTTAAGGGAAAATAAAAAATCCAGGCATAGCAGAGCCCCAAGTCCCAAGGGGACGTCCTCGAGGGTGTGGATGTTCTCCCCATCAAAGGCCAGCGGGATTTCACTTTCATGGTGAAATGGATTTCCACCGATGTGCAGTAAAGGAGTGAAGAGCGGTGAAATCTGTGTCAACAAAAGTAAGAAAAGATTAATACACATACAATTTAAAAAGAACATAACAAATGTTCAGCTGTAGTTTTATATAAGCATGCACACTTATGTTTATGAAGAAACAGATGATTGGTGCATAGATATACCTTGTCACAGACATAAAGGCCACTCGGGTCCTCATTGAAGAGGTTGGGCAAGAGCAGAATCGCTGCTGTGGTCTCAAGTCCTAGTAAAGTAAAGCAATGATCTTACTACACTTGAACATTTTATTACAAAATACATTAGAGAAAGGGAAGGAATAAGAGCAAATAGCTATTCTGTATTGTCCTTCAGGGACTGTCAAAATAGCAGGACGATGTCCTCACCCCTGCCTCGCCTCTCTACCTCTGATACTTCTTGAATGATCTTTTTGTCTATATCCATTCCATGGACTTGATTCATTTCTGAGAAGATCTGAAAAGATAATTTGCTAAAAGATTTCAGTTTGTTTGTGTGTAGGTTAAATGGTTTCAAATCAAATTTATTTGTCACATACACATGGTTAGCAGATGTTAATGCGAGTGTAGCGAAATGCTTGTGCTTCTAGTTCCGACAATGCAGTAATAACCAACGAGTAATCTAACCTAACAATTCCAAAACTACTACCTTATACACACAAGTGTAAAGGGATAAACAATATGTACATAAAGGTACATGAATGAGTACTGGTACAGAACGGCATAGGCAAGATGCAGTAGATGGTAGCATTGTTTAAAGTGGCTAGTGATATATTTTCCATCAATTTCCATCAATTCCCATTATTAAAGTGTCTGGAGTTGAGTCAGTGTGTTGGCAGCAGCCACTCAATGTTAGTGGTGGCTGTTTAACAGTCTGATGGCCTTGAGATAGAAGCTGTTTTTCAGTTTCTCGGTCCCTGCTTTGATGCACCTGTACTGACCTCGCCTTCTGGATGACAGCGGGGTGAACAGGCAGTGGCTCGGGTGGTTGTTGTCCTTGATGATCTTTATGGCCTTCCTGTGACATCAGGTTGTGTGCACTTCAAATGCAGCTGTCCTACAACATATCTGAACCTTCTTCTTGATCCCAATTGCATTGTGTCCATGTTCTGTCCTATAAGAATTTCAAAGGAAGAGAAAATGTGTCAAAGAATAGTCTTGCAAGCATTAAAACAAATATATATATATTAAATAAATATTGAAAGATAAATGGCATCGACATACAATGTAATGTAAAATAGAAGAACATATTGGAGAAAGCATTAGCCAATACAGTACTGCCATACAGTAACCGTACTGCCATACAGGCCTAATATCAAAATTCAAGATATCTTTGTACACAAAATTGTTCAATATTTTATCAGGCTGACTTGAAAGATTATACGCAACATTTTGCTGCGTGGCAATACTGTGTTTGGATTATGAAGGGCATTTATACAAAAGAGGTAGTCGAGACACTGTATTAATACCATCATTTCAATCCCATCTGCAGCTACCATCTAAAATATGAATTTCCCTCCACCAGGGGGCGGAGATGTAACGTTTCCAAAATTGGATAGTATTGTCCATGTAACGTTATGCCCCCTTGCGAGTTAATGGTATTGCATGCTGTAGCAGGCTATATAAAGAGGAAGACCTCCACTGACGATTCAGTTCGTTGTAACATCTCGTCTGGACAGGTCACCGTCCTTAGTTAGGGAAGTTAGCTAGTTCTTTATCACACAAGTGAGAAGTGCTCTAGATTGGAAACTTACATTAATGAGTGTAAAGCCATGTTGGCGTTATGGAAACGATATACAATATATGGGAAAGAATATAGTTCAGGGAAATAATCCAAACCTAGTTGTGCCTAGTTAGGTCATAACGTTATCTAGATAGATAACGGTACTGTACTGTAGCTCATACAACGCCGACGGTCAAACCCGGCTTTCTAATATTTACGGTAATTAACTATAGTAATGTTGTGGAATATATTCACAGAAAACCATCATTATCTTCGTTATTGATTATTAGTATGTTATATTATTATATAAATTATTTCGAGACATATTCAGAGCCAAACATCAACTCAATTTAACCTTTTTAACTTGTTGTCGCATCCAAACTTGTCACCATCGTTTTCAGTTGTAATTGCGAAGTTCCCGGAAGAAGTCCAGCAACAACGGAGAACCTTCGATGAACCCACCTTCTAACAAGTTCTTTGAAGAACCTTTTGGGGCTGTTTTTCCTTGACCAAGAACCCTACGGTTCTTAGGGGAGCTGAGAACAACTCCAGTTGAACCCTTAATTTTTGGAGTTGTAGTCGGCTCTATTTACTCTCAGATTCAAAACATGCTGATTAGCATCAACGATCAAGTCAGCTGCTGCTCCTCCAATACAGTTTGAGGTGAGACGGTGAACTGATGTTGAACTGGGCAGTCAGTCATTCATTCTGTACTATGAGTCTGGTCTAACATTGTTACTGCACATTGTGGTGGAAATTCTAACCAATCAGGAGATACTTTGTAATCTCTTCAAACAATCAACCTTTATTTGATAACAATTGCAATAATGTAGCTGGTCAGTCCTACACTCTGAGGTGGAAGGCTGAGAGCTCGATGACACAAGGAGTTCAGAAGCCTTATATAGTCAAACTATCTTGTGCATATAGAAAACACGTGATCTTGGTATGTGTCCGTGTGTGGAGAACGAGACACAGACTAACTTTGAATTGGTCGTCTCATTCTGTAGCAACAGGTAGTTATTCTAGTCTTCTAGTGAGGTGTCAAACCAACAGGAAATCACTGTAGACACAGTTCCTCTGAAGTAGATCAATGGTTCCCCGAATTGGGGCCAGCAAGCGCCTTTGGCCTGTCTGCCGGATGGGTGTGTCTTGAGCGAGTCAAGAGATAAATCAGACCCAGACTGAACTGTGTGATGTAGTAGGGAGTTGGAGTATCCAACAGGCCAATATTCGACACAGTTTAGCACATAAAACATAATTAACTACACTGACCATAATCCATTGCTTGCCGACATGTCTTGCCTATTTATTTTACACCTGCTATGTGAAAGAGACAGAAGAAAGCTTTGACCATCATGCAATCTGGGAACCTTGGGACATTTCTACCCTAAACCCTAACCTTAACCATTTTGTCAACTTCAACCGGCTAGGGATGTCCCAAGGATGTATCTATACCTGAAAATACATTATCTAAGTGATTGATAGTTGGTATTCAGCAGTCATAAAGCCTGATTTACTTTAATTAACTACTAAAATAGTGATTTTGTCAGACAGCAGCTCTACACCATATTGACTGACTGATCTATTCATCCTTCTTCTCCTCTGAAGACCCAGTGAGGGTGGAGCTCAGTCAGAGAGCTGTTGAGGGACTGGTCAGCCAGAGAGGTGAGAGGTCACACATGGTTTAGATGGTAAATATTTATGATCACAGCTACAAAGTTTGTCCACCTGTGTGTGTTCTCTGGTGTATAGTCAGATATCCAGATGTAGTAAAACTCTTCCCACATTGATCACAGCTAAAAGATTTCTCTCCTGTGTGTGTCCCCTTAGTGGTTAGTCACGTCAGCAAAAGGGAATATGTTCCATCTATGTTTATTTACATGAGTGCAAATTGTCCACTGATATTGGTGTAATTTCTCACCCCATTTGGCTGTATGAAAGTAAATTTCCTCTCAGACACACATTTGTTCTTTGATATTATGAAGGTAATTTGTGTCAAATGTACTTTTCCCCACTCATTCCCCCATCTCTTTACATTGCTTATGCATATTTAGTGGCCTGACTGCATCCAGACTATGTCAAAGGCCCATCCTTCTAGATCTGAACCTAATGCAGCTTGGAGTGATCAGATGACAGAAGTTACATTTAGGTGCCAGGTGTAACTGAGGCCATAGATGCTCCATATCCATTACTTTGAGTGTTTTATATAATATGACTAAATGTGTTTCTGTGTTGCAGGGGCAGTCAAGAAATGGAACGGCAAGGCCACAGAACATGACATAAGCAGAGATGTGGGAGATCACCTCAAGTCCCTGGTAGAGTGTTAGGGAAGATTCAGAATTTGTTGGTAACATATGTAAGATGTTTTTATATTCATCAAATGGGTGTAAGTTACTTCTCATCAGAATGGTATTTTTGTATAATGCTGTGGCGAGGTTGCAGTTATCTGTTCTATGTCAAAACTAAGTTGCATGGGCCACAGAGAGGGGAGAGGTCAAAGTGTCATCATGTGTAAACATATCTTTTACTCCCTACCTTTTTCTAGTGGGGAAAGGAGGGTGGCAGTGTCTGGAATCATTCTCATGCTCCCTTTTATCTTAACCTATAGCCTCACTCTCCTCTCCGTGAGTTTGTATTTAGAGTGGGTTGTATCTAAATGACAATTTGATATATGCCTGTTGATATGGAGGATTGGTTTATGGTTCTGGGGTTTGGGAAAGGAGACAAAGCTGAACGATGAATTATGTCTATGCTGTCTGACTATGTGTGATCTTTGCTATAAAGGATCCCATTTTGCCATTGTGTGGGGACTCTCAACTTTTCATTAGAGATACTGAACTGTTGAAAGTCAAAATGCTATAGAGCTTATATAATTAAAGATGGACTTTTATAACTAACTCTGACTTGTGTGTGGTTTGCTCCCATGATTTGGTAAATAGAGGAAATTTCCACGACAAGAGCCAGGGGTGGTGTTTACCACTCCACCACGCCTTCAGCAGGCTGGATCTGTTTGATCCAGTTTTCAGTAATTGAATCCTTTGACGTATTGTTGATTTCAAAATGTTTCATCTTCAGCAAATGCACTGGGTTGGTGGAAAAGTGATACTAAACGTACATACCATGCACTATTTTAACATGTACTGTTTTTCCTACAAAGATGTGTGTTGGTTTTGCTAGTCTGTTGATGTCATTGGGTTCTTTTGTCTTACAATATGTTCAAATCAAGCTTTATTTCTACAACACATTCACAGGAAAGAACTATGAAAATAAACAATAATAACTGAAAGACTAAGGAAATGCCATTGATTAAAATATTAATTGGACGCAATATCCAACCCAAAAATATAAGCTTGTTTTTTAGGAGTGGCACTGAAAATTGACAAGTAACAACAATTGGGAACTAAAAAACACCCACTAAATCTGCCCAAGAAGAGAAAAACCACAAACTTAAAGACAGGAAGCAACTAAAGGTGTTGACTCTCCACATCTATCAAGACAACTGGAGCACTGGGCCAGACACTCTTAAATAGAACCTGGACCAGCTCAGGTGAAACACCTTCCCACTAACGAGATGGACAAGCCAGCACAGGTGTACCATATACTGACTAATGAGGTGACACCAATCAGTACGTGCTAACCTCAAAACAGTAAAAAAAACAAAGCCTGTAACGCCTTAAAGACAACAAATATATCCTATTTGTTTGATGGACAAGTTTGCTCACCACCAACAGAAAACTTCCATTATAATCAACTACAATACTTCACCTTCTACAATATAAACATGGTGTCTACTGGCTATCAACAATTAAAAACAAGAAAAAACATTTCTAAATAATAATATACAATTGTATTATTTTTTCCCATTTTTCTTTCTATAGAATCCTAAAACTCACTAGCTTCTAGAACTAGCTCCTTAATGTCTGATTTCAAGAGGAAACTCCTGCAATATTCATAGTAACTTTCCACCTCAATGCAGAGCTTCTCTCTCTTTTCAGGGTTCACTCGATAGGCATGTTGTTGGATCGGGGCCCAGTCCAAAATGTCATGCTCTAGTACATTTGGGTTGGCACATCTGAGATTGATTCCTGATATTCTAAAAGAAGGGCAAGAAATCAATATAATTGTACCCAGAAATGGCCAGTTGGTTGCATAAATGACTACTAAATGTTACATGAATTGTAAATGTGAATTATCAAGTGAGGCATGGAGTAATGATTTTTTAAATATATTTTGTCAGACTGAATGTTTGAAATATGAGTAGGTGATTTGAGTCATGCTTCTTCAGTAGTGGAATAAAGACAATTAGCACTTGAATGTTGTCATGAAATACTGGAGTGATGTAGGATTGTTAATAAAATTGATTATAGACTAATTTATTATATTGTGTCCTTGTGTATAGGCTGCAAGTACGTTGAAATTGTTGTTTTCAAGTAATAAAAAAAAAATGTCCAGAAAAACATCTCAACTTTCACTTTCAACCGAATGTATATTGGACATAGTCGTAGGACTACTACGAATCTCTTGTCACATTGATCACAGCTACAAAGTTTGTCCACCTGTGTGTGTTCTCTGGTGTATAGTCAGATATCCAGATGTAGTAAAACTCTTCCCACATTGATCACAGCTAAAAGGTTTCTCTCCTGTGTGTGTCCGCTGGTGTACTATCAGGCTGCTAAAGTGAGTAAAACTCTTCCCACATTTACTACAGCTATAAGGTTTCTCTCCTGTGTGTGTTCTCTGGTGTGTCGTTAGGCAGCCAGATGTACCAAAACTTTTCCCACATTGATCACAGCTATAGGGTTTCTCTCCTGTGTGTGTTCTCTGGTGTACAATTAGTTGGCTAGATGTGGTACAACTCTTCCCACATTGACAGCTAAAAGGTTTCTCTCCTGTGTGTATTCTCTTGTGCACTGTCAAGGAGTTCGACACAGTAAATTTCTTCCCACATTGATAACAGCTATAAGGTTTCTCTCCTGTGTGTATCCGCTGGTGTACTATCAGGCTATCTGGTTGAGTAAAACTCTTCCCACATTGACTACAGCTATAAGATTTCTCTCCTGTGTGTATTCTCTGGTGCACGATCAAGGAGTTCGACACAGTAAATTTCTTCCCACATTGATCACAGCCATAAGGTTTCTCTCCTGTGTGTGTTCTATGGTGCACCTTCAATGACCATGATGTTGAAAAGCTTTTCCCACAATCTGAACAATGGTAAAGATTCTCTCCTGTGTGTATTCTCTGGTGCACGATCAAGGAGTTTGACACAGTAAATTTCTTCCCACATTGATCACAGCCATAAGATTTCTTTCCTGTGTGTGTCCGCTGGTGTACTTTCAGGCTGTTTGGTTGAGTAAAACTCTTCCCACATTGACGACAGCTATAAGGTTTCTCTCCTGTGTGTATTCTCTGGTGCACTATCAAGGAGTTTGACACAGTAAATGTCTTCCCACATTGATCACAGCCATAAGGTTTCTCTCCTGTGTGTGTCCGCTGGTGTACTATCAGGCTGTTTGGTTGAGTAAAACTCTTCCCACATTGATCACAGCCAAAAGGTTTCTCTCCAGTGTGAATTCTCAGGTGTACTTTAAGTGCATCTGATCTTGAGTAACTCTTCCCACAATCAAAACAGTGGTGAGCTTTCTCTCCTGTGTGTACTCGCGGGTGTATTTTAAGTTCTGATGTAGATTTGCAGAAAGATGTATTCCCTGTGGGTCTCTGATGGTGTTTCTTCAGGAGTTCTGATCTGGAGAGATTCTTCTCTCCCCCTTCAGCTTCATGATGATGTTGAGACTCCCCAGAGGATCCACGATAGTCCCGTCTCTCTCCTGTATGAATGACAAAGTCAGACAGATGGTTAAAAAGGCCCACAACAGAAGAAATCCACTGTTCATTTGAGGTGAAAGGTGATGCCCAGAGCATACCCATGAAATTGTACAACAATTGACGTCTGTTAAATTATTTGACAATTAAGACAGTCAAGATAGCAACAATCATATTTTGTCTTGTTTTCACGTTAATGGTAACTAGAAATAAGTTAAAGTTGTTGAAATCCTAAGCATTGGCCCAGATGACTTTTCCAATATAAGCCCCTTTCTGTTTGCTAAAATTACGGCGTGGGGCCGATGCACAAACAATTTGATTGCAGAAACACCTCCCTGCTTTTGAGGAAACCGATAGTTATTGGTATATCTGCCTTGAGCAAAAATGGTGAGCGAAGACTTTAGTTTTCACAATGTATTCTGAACATTACAGCTCACTATCAGCGCAAGATCAGGAGTGCTACTCAAGGAAACTGCAAAAATAGCCTCCATTTCCAGGTTGCTTATGAGTGGATTTCACATTCTTTTTGGATTATAATTGTAAGACTCGCTTGAATCTCCTGCTTAATATATTTGTGTTATTGTCACAAATCAACTGCTTTATACATTAAACACTTCAACCAGTAAAATGTTCTTTGGTTAGCTTTGCCATCCTCCTGACAATTAGGGTTTGTACTAGAGGTCGACCGATTATGATTTTTCAACGCCGATACAGATTATTAGAGGCCCAAAAAAGCCGATACCGATTAATCGGCCGGTTTTTAAAAAAAGTATTTGTAATAAATGACAATTACAACAATACTGAATGAACCATTATTTTAACTTAATATAATACATCAATAAAATCAATTTAGCCTCAAATAAATAATGAAACATGTTCAATTTGGTTTAAATAATGCAAAAACAAAGTGTTGGAGAAGAAAGTAAACGTGCAATATGTGCTATGTAAGAAAGCTAACATTTCAGTTCCTTGCTCAGAACATGAGAACATATGAAAGCTGGTGGTTCCTTTTAACATGAGTCTTCAATATTCCCAGATAAGAAGTTTTAGGTTGTAGTTATTATAGGAATTATAGGACTATTCCCCTCTATACCATTTGTATTTCATTAACCTTTCACTATTGGATGTTCTTATAGGCACTTTAGTATTGCCAGTGTAACAGTATAGCTTCCGTCCCTCTCCTCACTCCTCCCTGGGCTCGAACCAGGAACACAACGACAACAGCCACCCTCGAAGCAGCGTTACCCATGCAGAGCAAGGGAAACAACCACCCCAAGGCTCGGAGCGAGTGACGTTTGAAACGCTATTAGCGCACGCTAACTAGCCAGCCATTTCACTTCGGTCACACCAGCCTCATCTCGGGAGTTGATAGGTTTGAAGGCATAAACAGCGCAATGCTTGACGCACAACGAAGAGCTGCTGGCAAAACGCACTAAAGTGTTGTTTGAATGAATGTTTACGCGTCTGCTTCTGCCATTATAGGAATTATAGGACTATTTCCCTCTATACCATTTGTATTTCATTAACCTTTCACTATTGGATGTTCTTATAGGCACTTTAGTATTGCCAGTGTAACAGTATAGCTTCCGTCCCTCTCCTCGCTCCTCCCTGGGCTCGAACCAGGAACACAACGACAAAAGCCACCCTCGAAGCAGCGTTACCCATGCAGAGCAAGGGAAACAACCACCCCAAGGCTCGGAGCGAGTGACGTTTGAAACGCTATTAGCGCACGCTAACTAGCCAGCCATTTCACTTCGGTCACACCAGCCTCATCTCGGGAGTTGATAGGTTTGAAGGCATAAACAGCGCAATGCTTGACGCACAACGAAGAGCTGCTGGCAAAACGCACTAAAGTGTTGTTTGAATGAATGTTTACGCGTCTGCTTCTGCCATTATAGGAATTATAGGACGATTTCCCTCTATACCATTTGTATTTCATTAACCTTTCACTATTGGATGTTCTTATAGGCACTTTAGTATTGCCAGTGTAACAGTATAGCTTCCGTCCCTCTCCTCGCTCCTCCCTGGGCTCGAACCAGGAACACAACGACAACAGCCACCCTCGAAGCAGCGTTACCCATGCAGAGCAAGGGAAACAACCACCCCAAGGCTCGGAGCGAGTGACGTTTGAAACGCTATTAGCGCACGCTAACTAGCCAGCCATTTCACTTCGGTCACACCAGCCTCATCTCGGGAGTTGATAGGTTTGAAGGCATAAACAGCGCAATGCTTGACGCACAACGAAGAGCTGCTGGCAAAACGCACTAAAGTGTTGTTTGAATTAATGTTTACGCGCCTGCTTCTGCCTACCACCGCTCAGTCAGATACTTGTATGCTCAGTCAGATTATATGCAATGCAGGACACGCTAGATAATATCTAGTAATATCATCAACCATGTGTAGTTAACTAGTGATTATGATTGATTGATTGTTTTTTATAAGATAAGTTTAATGCTAGCTAGCAACTTACCATGGCTTACTGCATTTGCGTAACAGCCAGTCAGTCTCCTTGTGGAGTGCAACGGTCGTTATTGCGTTGGACTAGTTAACTGTAAGGTTGCAAGATTGGGTACCCCAAGCTGACCCGGTGAAAATCTGTCTATCTGCCCCTGAACGAGGCAGTTAAAACCTCTTATGGATAGGGGAGACGCTAGCGTCTCAACTGGCCAATTGCTGGGGGAAATGCAGAGCGCCAGATTCAAATAAAATGCTATAAAATTCAAACTTTCATTAAATCACATGTAAGATACTCAATTAAAGCTACACTCGTTCTGAATCCAGCCAACATGTCAGATTTTAAAAATGCTTTTTGGCGATAGCATAAGAAGCTGTTATCTGATAGCCTGCACCAGCAGTAAACAAAGGAGCTAGCATAGCAGGCGCTACACAAAACGCTGAAATAAAATATAAAATATGCATTACCTTTGACGAGCTTCTTTTGTTGGCACTCCAATATGTCCCATAAACATCACAATTGGTCCTTTTGTCCGATTAATTCCATAGAACGTCACCACAAAATATTTCAAAAGTTGCCTATAAACTTTGCCAAAATATTTCAAACTACCTTTGTCATACATCTTTAGGTATTTTTAAACGTTAATAATCGATCAAATTGTAGACGGGGCAATCTGTATTCAATACAGGAAAGAAAAGAAACCAGCACTGCTTCTCACATCTTGCGCAACTCATAAAAGTGTCCCCAGTTCCGAGTTGGCCTACTTCTTCATAGCACAAAGGAATAACCTCAACCATATTCCAAAGACTGGCGACATCCAATGGAAGCGGTAGGAACTGAAAATCGGTTCCTATTAAATATCCAATGGCAAAGACAATATAGGGAACAGAGAGGGGGAAAAAAATATGAACAGTTAGTTCTCAGGGTTTTGCCTGCTACATAAGTTCTGTTATACTCACAGACATGATTCAAACAGTTATAGAAACTTCAGTGTGTTTTCTATCCAAATTCATTAATAATATGCATATCTTATATTCTTGGCATGAATAACAGGAAGTTGGGCACACTATTTATCCAAAAGTGAAAATTCTGCCCCCTAGATTTAAGAGGTTAACCCACCGTTCCTAGGCCGTCATTGAAAATAAGAATGTGTTCTTAACTGACTTGCCTAGTTAAATAAAGATTAATTACTTTTTTTAAATTATTATAATAAAAAATAAATAAAAAAAGATCGGCAAAATCGGTGTCCAAAAATACCGATTTCCGATTGTTATGAAAACCTGAAATCGGCCATTCCGATTAATCGGTCGACCTCTGGTTTGTACACTAAGTGTTTAACAAATTGGCCTATAACTTCACCAAACAATAACATAGACCTACTGAAGGACCCTCTACACTTTGTATCATAGGTACACTTCAACTGTGAGAGACGGAATCTAAAACAAAAATCCAGAAAATCACATTGTATGATTTTTACGTAATGAATTAGCATTTTATTGCATGACATAAGTATTTGATCACCTACCAACCAGTAAGAATTCCGGCTCTCACAGACCTGTTAGTTTTTCTTTAAGAAGCCCTCCTGTTCTCCACTCATTACCTACCTGTATTAACTGCACCTGTTTGAACTCGTTACCTGTCCACACACTCAATCAAACAGACTCCAACCTTTCCACAATGGCCAAGACCAGAGAGCTGTGTAAGGACATCAGTGATAAAATTGTCGACCTGCACAAGGCTGGGATGGGCTACAGGACAATAGGCAAACCGGATTCAAATCCTGCAGTGCCAGACGTGTCCCCCTGCTTAAGCCAGTACATGTCCAGGCCTGTCTGAAGTTTGCTAGAGAGCATTTGGATGATCCAGAAGAAGATTGGGAGAATGTCATATGGTCAGATGAAACCAAAATATAACTTTTTGGTAAAAACTCAACTCGTTGTGTTTGGAGGACAAAGAATGCTGAGTTGCATCCAAAGAACACCATACCTACTGTGAAGCATGGGGGTGGAAACATCATGCTTTGGGGCTGTTTTTCTGCAAAGGGACCAGGACGACTGATCTGTGTAAAGGAAAGAATGAATGGGGCCATGTATTGTGAGATTTTGAGTGAAAACCTCCTTCCATCAGCAAGGGCATTGAAGATGAAACGTGGCTGGGTCTTTCAGCATGACAATGATCCCAAACACACCGACCGGGCAACGAAGGAGTGGCTTCGTAAGAAGCATTTCAAGGTCCTGGAGTGGCCTAGTCAGTCTCCAGATCTCAACCCCATAGAAAATCTTTGGAGGGAGTTGAAAGTCCGTGTGGCCCAGCAACAGCCCCAAAACATCACTGCTCTAGAGGAGATCTGCATGGAGGAATGGGCCAAAATACCAGCAACATTGTGTGAAAACCTTGTGAAGACTTACAGAAAACATTTGACCTCTGTCATTGCCAGCAAAGGGTATATAACAAAGTATTGAGATAAACTTTTGTTATTGACCAAATACTTATTTTCCACCATAATTTGCAAATAAATTCATAAAAAATCCTACAATGTGATTTTCTAGATTTTTTTCCTTCATTTTGTCTGTCATAGTTGAAGTGTACCTATGATGAAAATTACAGGCCTCTCATCTTTTTAAGTGGGAGAACTTGCACAATTGGTGGCTGACAAAATACTTTTTTTTGCCCCACTGTATATGAAATACAAATCATATAGAGAGAAATAGTCCTATAATCACTACAACCTAAAACTTCTTGCCTGGTAATATTGAAGAATCATGTTAAAAAGGAACCACCAGCTTTCATATGTTCTCATGTTCTGAGCAAGGAACTGAAATGTTAGCTTTCTTACATGGCACATATTGCACTTTTACTTTCTTCTCCAACACTTTGTTTTTGAATTATTCAAATCAAATTGAACCCGTTTCATTATTTATTTGAGGCTAAATTGATTTTATTGATGTAATTAAGTTAAAATAAGTGTTCATTCAGTATTGTTGTAATTGTCATTATTACAAATTAAACATTTTAATTAAAAACATATATAAAAAATAAAAATCGGCCTATTAAATCGGTATCAACTTTTTTTGGTCTTCCAAAAATCGGTATCGGCTTTGAAAAATTATATTCGGTCGACCTCTAGTTACTATGGTTACTGTTGTTCCATATTGTGAATGTTATCCAATGTGTTACTATGGGTTATAGCAGTATGGCCTAATACATTTTTGACATAAAATAATTTGAATATTTTTTGTTGATACATCCATTGGTCTTACAATTCAAAATTAAATAGCAAAATGATCCTTGGTATAACCTTAAAACATTTCTCATTCCGTTGTCGTTGGAGAGAAGCCTAGCCTACTGGTGAAGGGGGTCTCATTCAAATTGGAAAAGTATTTGGCTGGAGGGAAGGTTGTGCCAAATCCTGTCGTTCGTAAGGAACCCAGAATTGAGGAACCTGATGGTTTATCAGAAAAGTACCCTAAAGTGATCCCAGCATGTGCCGTTACACGTGCTCGGTCTAAGAAATTCGCCGGGAGCACGTCTAGTGTTGAGGATGTCAGCGATCACACCATGGTCAATCTGTCTGAGACGTTTATGGGTGATCCTGATTTCATAAACCTCCTGAGTTTGTAGAACATCTGAATGAAGAGAGGATTCCCTACAGTTGGCACTTGGATGTCTAGGAAGCGGCTGATTGCTGAACAGAGTAAAGATGTTTCCCCCTCCCCTCTTTTTGCTGAGATACACCCAGAAGAAGAGTTTTATGAAGTTCGTGTTGGTAATTGTGACAGATATGGCATTCTAACGAGGAAACGGCGCTCTAATGAGGAAATGGTGTTCTCACGCCACTTCTGGGCAAGACGATTGGCCCAGTTTATAGCAAATTGTTGTTCCAGTTGCGCTTCGACAAGAAATACTGAGGTTGGCGCACGATGGTAGTATGGCCGGCCATCTTGGGGTCAACAAGACACCTGAAACAGGATGTTGTGGCTCACTGTAAATCCTGTGGTGTTTGCCAGAAGACAGGTAAACCAAAACAAGCTGTTCCAGTTGCACCTTTGCAGCCTATTCCTGCTTTTGACAAACCGTTTAGCAGGGTTCTGGTGGACTGTGTTGGTCCTTTGCCAAAAGCCAAGAGGGGTAAGTATTATAGTTAACTAGTGATAGACTATTTATAATGCAGACATGATATAGTAGTTCATATGATTCTGGTTGAGTGACATTTTTGGCTTGGATGTAAAAAAACAAAACAACACTTCCTACATTTCAGCATAGCAGGCCAAGTAGTTCTATGCTCAGGTGGGCGCTTCCTCAACATTATCAGGTCAGAGAAACCAGACACGCACCCCCTCAACATTATCAGGTCAGAGAAACCAGACATGCTCATTGCTCACATGGAGAACTCCAAACAAAAAGACAATGATAAAATTGACAAATCTTGTAAATGATGCTTCTGAAATAAACCAAATCTGGTTTCTCACAAGTGTAGCAGGTTTTGAACAGAGAACGTTTCAACTCCGAGAATGACAACGGTAAATGACTGTAATTAATACATGCATTAACAGAAATGAATGTAACCAAATGACAGGAAGTAACGGTACATTTACTACTGGTGACATTTGTAATGGGGAATTGATATAATAAGGGCAATCAATTCACACAATGAAACAACGAAGGGACAAGAATTGGTGGAAGCCAGCGAAAGACATTCTGAAGAGAGACTCACCTATATCTTCATCACACAACCCTCCCCTTCTCTCAACATGGTAAATTATACTCAAGAGACATTATCTTCACACCTATTTGAGATGCTTTTCACTGACAGCCGCAACTCAATAATCAGCGAGGCCTATTACCACACACACTGCCCAAATAGGCATAAACCTACAAGCTTGTGATTTGAAACAAAACACAGGTATTTTTTTAAAGAAGCTAATGATCCCTGATTCCTCTGTGGCAACGTCATATGCTTTCTGGTAAAGTATTTTTATTTATTTATGTATAGACAGGAGTAATTATATAATTTGGGCAAATTTATTTAAACTTATTTACTTGTTGGACACACTGCTATGCCATTTCTCTCCCCTTCTATTGGTTTTCATATCAACTTTATTTCGTTGTCCAGAAGCCAAAAGACACAATCCTAGTTTTTGCCGCCTCTTTATAAGTTCCTAACAGAGATTTTAATCTCTGTCAGGTATGAACCTCTATCAGGTGGACTGTATAGAACGGTGTGTTCATCTCTGTCAGATATGAACCTCTACCAGGTGGACTGTATAGAACGGTGTGTTCATCTCTGTCAGATATGAACCTCTACCAGGTGGACTGTATAGAAGGATGTGTTCTAATAAAACACTATAGAAGTTGTCTCCAGATGGTTATGCATATTCATGCCATGAGGCTAGTAGCTTTGCATCTCGCCATTGAATACAGGCGGTTGATGTCAACAACCCTCAGAATATACAAAACTGGATTACAATAATAAGAAGTATCCACCAATCCAAAGAAAGGGTAGGCGGGAGCTAGAAAACCCACAGTGCGGACAACGACTCCCCTTGTTAGGGCGGAGAGACATCTTGTCAGTATATCCATAATCTTTGGTGTAGCCAACCCAACTCTCGCATGGCACTAATGGGGGGCTCGGTGTGTAGTAAAACATCACTACATGCCGTGCCCCCCAGTCTGCGGTCAGCAGATAGACCCTTCTCAAATATATGTTAAGTCACTTTTTGGAAACGGAACGGAGAAAACAAGAGGTAGCTTGCTCTCTACATCATCTGATTCTATACATATCAGTCATCATCTTAGGGCCCTCCTTTGAAGAGGTATTGACGAGCCAACTCCGAATATCCAAAGTTAAAAACACATTTAAGGCGGTACTTACTGGTGTTAATCAGTTCTCCTATCTCCTCCTCTTTAACGTTCAATGTGACAGTAATCTCCCCTTCCTTCTTCACTACAAAAACTACACCCTCCTCTTCTTTCACAGTAACATCCTCCTCTTCTTTCACTCTGAACGAGTCTTCCTCTTCTTTCACTGAAACGTCTTTCTCTTCTTCTTTCACTGTAACAGCCTCACCCTCTACTTCTTTTTTAACTGTGACTTCCTCCTCCTCTTTCACGACAATGTTCAGCCCCAGAGCTTCTTTCTCCTTCCAGCAGAACTCCTCTTCTTTAACAGGAGGGGAGATGTTTACTGACCTCATGGTCGGGGATGTTAGCTAGCTAGCTATCTATCGTTAGCGACTAGGCTAATGCTAACTTAACCAGCCAAATACTATAGCTGACTAATACAAAATAACGTAATATTGAATTAAATAGGTTAACAAGTAGATACGACAGAAGTGTATCTAAAACACAGTTATAGTAAAAGTGTATAAATAGCTAGAATCTTTCGGCTTTGTTGGCTAGCAAGCTACGGAGGTGGTTGACGAGCTGTTTCTGAAGACCCGTCCACTAGATTATACGTCACGCTGGCAGCGTCGCCTGAAAGACGCATTTCGCCGTCTGCTGACTGGAGGGGAAACGCAGTTGAAGATCATGTTTTATTTTCAGACAAACATTATTTTAAATTGATTTATTTCAATAATAATATTATACTGAGACATACAAAGACAGTAATATGTTTATTTTTTAATACAGCACATTTAAGGCAGTTTCATTAAGTCAAACTAAATCTAAATAAGTAACTAGCTACTGTAGGTCTATACTGCTCCTACATGGTGTAACAATACATCATGTAGATGTATATAATGAACAGACTAGGTCTATACTGCTTCTACATGGTGTAACAATACATCATGTAGATGTATATAATGAACAGACTAGGTCTATACTGCTCCTACATGGTGTAACAATACATCATGTAGATGTATTTAATGAACAGACTAGGTCTATACTGCTCCTACATGGTGTAACAATGTTCATGCATGACTGAAAACACCTCAGTATTAGATTTACTGCCATGGTCTAGTATGTCACTGCCTCAGACACCATTCGCAATGCTGGCTGAGGTACGAGTAAAACATGACATATTATTTCCTAGCCATTCACAATGCTGGCTGAGGTACCAGTAAAACATGACATATTATTTCCTAATTGTAAAAAAAAAAAATCCCCACTCCTTTATCAACCAGTCTCTCACTGTTTAACCAGAATAACATAAGTTGTGCCCTTCAAACTGTTAGACTGTGTAAAGGATTACCTCCTCTTCGTCTGAGGAGGAGTAAGGATCGGACCAAAACGCAGCGTGGTAAGTGTCCATATTGATTTATTCAAAAAACACAACTGAACACTGGAACAAAGTAATAAACGTGAAATATACAAAACCGAAACAGTACCGTGTGGCCCAAACACTCACACGGAAACAAACTTCCACAAACCAAAAGTGAAACCCAGGCTACCTAAGTATGATTCTCAATCAGGAACAACAGCTGCCTCTGATTGAGAACCATACTAGGCCGAACTCAAAACCCAACATAGAAAAACAAACATAGACTGCCCACCCCAACTCACGCCCTGACCATACTAAAACAAAGACAAAAACAAAGGAACTAAGGTCAGAACGTGACAGACTGTTAGTCCATAATCAACTAGTCTCTCACTGTTTAACCAGAATAACATGAGTTGTGTCCTTCAGACTGTTAGACTGTCAGTCCATAATCATATTCAGCTTGTTAGATGTAATTTTATGTTCTCACTGCTTTGAGACCAGTTTTAAAAAATAGCAAGTTTCTGCCAGCCAATGGGATAATTCCAGTGCAGTACATAATATAAGGGGATAACTGGTTATTGACTGGAGACTTAATATGCTGAAAACAGGTCCCTAGTGGAATGAAAACAACACGGATGCTGGTTAAAGAAGAGATGGAGGAGATGGGAGATACTGTAAAGGTTTTCCTCCTCTTCGTCTGAAGAGGAGGTGTAGCATGGATCGGACCAAGATGCGGCGTGGTAAGTGTCCATATCGTTTTTAATAACACAAACACTGAACACTATGAAATACAAAAACAATAAACTAATACGTGAAATGACAAAACCGAAACAGTACCGTGTGGTGAAAAACACATACACGGAAACAAACACCCACAAACAAATAGTGAAACCCAGGTTACCTAAGTATGATTCTCAATCAGAGACAACTAATGACACCTGCCTCTGATTGAGAACCATACTAGGCCGAAACATAGAAATCCCAAAATCATAGAAAAACAAACATAGACTGCCCACCCCAACTCACGCCCTGACCATACTAAATAACGACAAAACAAAGGAAATAAAGGTCAGAACGTGACAGATACTTAACATTGCCACATTCAGAAACTACTCTCACCTACAGTAACCATAAACTTTTCACACGAGCCGTAAAACATCCTGAATGTATTGAAATGCTTGGGCTCACAGGGGATGTGTTAATTCATAACCCATCATTTATACCTGTTAGTTCATAACCCATCATTCCACAGAGTAACTCTGGAGCTCTGTCAGAGTGAACATCGGGTTCTTGTTCACCTCCCTGACCAAGGCCCTTCTCCCCTAATTCTCAGTTTGGCAGGCGGCCAGCTCTAGGAAGAGTCTTGGTGGTTCCAAACTTCTTCTATTTAAGAATAATGGCGGCCACTGTGTTCTTGGGGACCTTCAATGCTGCAGAAATTTTTTGGTACCCTTTCCCAGATCTGTGCCTCGACACAGTCCAGTTTCTGAGCTCTACGGGCAATTTCTTTGATCTCCTGGCTTGGAATTTGCTCTGGCGTGCATTGCCAACTGTGGGACCTTATATAGACAGGTATAATCATAAACAATATGTTTTCATGTGGCACAAAACAAAAACCCAAATTCTCAGTCAAAAATATGAGTCAGAATACAGGCTTTCTATTCTCTCATGTGATTTCAGGTTCTCTGACAGGGAAAATGGCCTTCCACACAGAGAGAGGGCAGTGGTTGGACTTTTATCGTGTGTGTCCTCTTCTGCTCCTTCAGGCTCCTTAACCAGGTAAAACTCTTTCAACACTGGGAACATTGGAAAGGCTTCTCTCCTGTGTGTATTCGCTCATGAGCTTTTAGGTCCCTACTCGTGAAAATCTGTTTTTAACGCTGGGAGAAGTGGTAAGGCTTTTCTCCTGTGTTTGTCCACTCATGCTCCTTCAGGCTCTCTAACTGAATAAAACTCATTCCACAGTGGGAACAGTGATACATCTGGTCCCTCTCCTACCAAAGACAGAGTATTTAGTTAAATACTAAGAAGTGAACTGAATTAAACTTCCGTAAAATATAAAATAAAACTGTCTTCCTGCGAGGCCAGATTCCTCAAAACCCTGAAGTCAGTTTTCAGAACATGCCATCATTTTCATAACTTGGTGGCTGCCCTAATAATAATAATGTAGAACATCAAATCTAACCTTTCATGTTTATAGGCTGAGCAGAGCTCTATAATAGGGAATGGGAAATGAGGATACCTTGTCAGTTGTACAACTGAATGCATTCAACTGAAATGTATCTTCCGCATTTAACCCAACCCCTCTGAATCAGAGAGGTGCGGGGGTATGCCTTAATCGCCATCCACGTCTTCGGTGCTCGGCTTTTCCTCAGTGTGTTTTCTCTCATGCCTTTTCAGGGTAGCTAACACGGTAAAACTCTTTCTACACTGGGAACATTGGAAAAGCTTCTCCCCTCTGTGTGTCCTCTCATGAGCTTTTAGGTCCCCTACTATGGAAAATCTATTTTTACACTGGGAGCAGTGGTAAGGCTTTTCTCCTGTGTGTATGCTCTTTCAGGTGCCCTCTCTGAGTACAACTGTTTCCACAATGGGAACATTGGAATGGCTTTTCTCCTCTGTGTATTCTCTCATGCCTTTTTAGGTTACTTAACACGATAAAACTCTTTCCACACTGGGAAAATTGGAAAGGCTTTTCTCCTGTGTTTGTCCACTCATGCTCCTTCAGGCTCCTTGACTGAATAAAACTAATTCCACAGTGGGAACAGTGATGAGGCTTTTCTCCTGTGTGTATTCTCTCGTACCTTTTCAGGTTAGCTAACAGGGTAAAAATATTTCTACACTGGGAACACTGGAAAGGCTTTTCTTCTGTGTGTGTCCACTTATGTGCCTTCAGGCTCGCTAACTGAATAAAACTCATTCCACAGTGGGAACAGTGATAAGGACTTTCTCCTGTGTGTATTCTCTCATGCCTTTTCAGATTAGCTAACAGGGTAAAACTCTTTCCACACTGGGAACATTGGAAAGGCTTTTCTCCTGTGTGTGTCCTCTCATGAGCTTTTAGGTCCCCTGATCGGGAAAATCTCTTTTCACATTGGAAGCAATGGTAAGCCTTTTCTCCTGTGTGTGTACTCTCATGAGCTTTTAGGTCCCCTACTCGTGAAAACCTATTTTTACACTGAAAGCAGTGGTAAGGCTTTCCACCTGTGTGTATTCTCTCATGCTCTTGTAGGTGCCCTCTCTGAGTAAAATTCTTTCCACAAAGGGAATGTTGGAATGGCTTTTCTCCTTTGTGTATTCTCTCATGCCTTTTCAGGTTATTTAACACAGTAAAACTCTTTCCACACTGGGAACAGTGATAAGGCTTTTCACCTGTGTTTGTTCTCTCATGGTGCTTTAGATTCCCAAACCAGCGAAAACTCGTTTCACAGTGGGAGCAGTGGTGTTGTCTCGCTGGTTTGGGCGTCTCTGGGTCTGGTTCCCCTGAAGGACTCTTCCCGCTGTCAGAGTGAGGGTCTGGACTCTCTCCGGCCAAAGACAAACAGAGTTTCTAATTAAACAGAGACCTGAATGAAACCTGCACATGATAAAACGGTCTTCCTATGAGGTTTAATCTAGACTAGATCCCTCAATAAAAGAGCAGAACTGGTCATCACAGAGTGTCTGTAGTGCTTTGTAGGCTGGGTAAATCCACATGTTTGCCTGTGGAAGGAGTGGTAAGAAAGTGACTTGTAAAAACATTCATGAGATATACAGTACCAGTCAAAAGTTTGGACACACCTATTCATTCCAAGGTTTGTCTTTATTTTCACTATTTTCTACATTGTAGAGTAATAGTGAAGACATGGAAACTATGAAAACACACATGGAATCATGTAGTAACCAAAAAAGTGGTAAACTAGCCACCCTTTGCCTTGATGACAGCTTTGCACACTCTTGGCATTCTCTTAACTAGCTTCACCTGTAATGCTTTTCAAACAGTCTTGAAGGAGGTCCCACATATGCTGAGCACTTATTGGCTGCTTTCCTTCACTCTGAGGTCCAACTCATCCCAAACCATCTCAATTGGGTTGAGGTTGGGTGATTTTGGAGGCCAGGTCATTCGATGCAGCACTCCATCACTCTCCTTCTTGGTCAAATAGCCCTTACACAGCCTGGAGGTGTGTTGGGTCATTGTCCTGTTGAAAAACAAATGATAGTCCCACGAAGCGCAAACCAGATGGGATGGCATATCTCTTCAGAATGCTGTGGTAGCCAGACAGGTGTGTGCCTTTCTAAATCATGTCCAATCAATTTAATTTACAACAGGTGGACTCCAATCAAGTTGTAGAAACATCTCAAGGATGATCAATGGAAACTGGATTCACCTGAGCGCAATTTAGAGTCTCATAGCCAACGGTCAGAATACTTATGTAAATAAGGTATTTCTGTTTTTTCTTTTTAACAAATGTGGCATTTTTTCTCCAAACCTATTTTCTCTTTGTAATTATGGGGTATTGTGTGTAGACTGATGAGGATTGTTATTTATTTAATCCATCGGAAATAACATAAATAAGGGATTCATGTTGTAACTCCCATCCCGTGAACGGGATCATTGTCATCATCTGACACTAAATTAGCATAATGCAACAGACATAAATATTACTAGAAAATATTCCTATTCATGAAAATCACAAGTTAAATATATTGAAACACAGCTTAGCCTTTTGTTAATCACCCTGTCGTCGCAGATTTTCAAAATATGCTTTACAGCCAAAGCTAGACAAGCATTTGTGTAAGTTTATCGATAGCCTAGCATAGCATTATGTCCAGCTAGCAGCAGGTAACTTGGTCACAAAAATCTGAAAAGCAATCAAATCAAATCGTTTACCTTTGATGAGCTTCGGATGTTTTCACTCATGAGACTCCCAGTTAGATAGCAAATTTTCGTTTTTCCAAAAATATAATTTTTGTAGGCGAAATAGCTCCGTTTGTTCTTCACGTTTGGCTGAGAAATCGACTGGAAATTGCGGTCATGACAATGCCGGAAAATATTCCAAATTAGCTCCATAATATCGACAGAAACATGGCAAAGGTTGTTTATTATCAATCCTCAAGGTGTTTTTCAAATATCTATTCGATAATATATCCACCGGGACAATTGGTTTTTCAGTAGGAGCGAGAGGAAAAATGGCTACCTCTGTATTTTACGCAAGAATCACTATGAGAGCCATCAGGTGACCACTTGCGCAATGTAGCCGCTTACGGGTATTCTTCAACATAAAGGGGTGAAACTACGTCGCAATGCTGTAGACACCTTGGGGAATACGTAGAAAAAGGAATCTGGTTGATAGCCCATTCACTGCTCAATAGGAACGCATCGGAACGCAGAGCATTCAAAACATGAGTCACTTCCGGATTGGATTTTTCTCAGGCTTTCACCTGCAATATCAGTTCTGTTATACTCACAGACAATATTTTTACAGTTTTGGAAACTTTAGAGTGTTTTCTATCCTAAGCTGTCAATTATATGCATATTCTAGCATCTTGTCCTGACAAATATCCCGTTTACTTTGGGAACATTATTTTTCCAAAAATGAAAATACTGCCCCCTAGTCACAACAGGTTTTAAAGACATTTTTTAAATATCTCTCAGATTCAGGACAGACCCTGCAGAACAAACTTACTTTTGATGTTTTGGGGGAAACAATGTTACTATGGTTACTGTTGTTCTATGTTGTGAATGTTATCCAATGTGTTACTATGGTTACTGTTGTTTCATGTTGTGAATGTTATCCAATGTGTTACTATGGTTACTGTTGTTCCATGTTGTGAATGTTATCCAATGTGTTACGATGGTTACTGTTGTTCCATGCTGTGAATGTTATCCAATGTGTTACTATGGGTTGTAGCAGTACGGCCAAATAAGTTTTTGACATAAAATGACTTTTCTTTTTTTTTTATTGACACTTCCATGGGTCTTACAGTTCAAAATAGCAAAAAATTGCAAAATTATCCTTGGTATAATCTTAAAACAATTCCATATAGCTTAGAAGAACCTCCCCCCTCAGACAAGGACATCCTCAGACAGAGCTTAGACTGTAAAACTATTATTTAGATCTGATGAATGGTCAGGCCCATTCATTTTCAATGAAGAGGAGCAAAGTGGGCGACACGAGCAAGGCGGGACCAAAGTTGGGGAAAGCTGAAAGTTTATTATTTTTGGGGTACTTTTTTTGGGGGGGGGTACTTTTTTTTACCCCTTTTCTCCCCAATTTGTCCCATTGCTGCCCTCCTGTACGGACTCAGGAGAGGCAAATGTTAAAAGCCATGAGTCCTCTGAAACACGACCGTGCCAAACCACATTTCTTCTTGACACACTGCTCGCTTAACCCAGATGCCATCCGCACCAATGTGTCGGAGGAAATACCGTCCAGCTGGCAACCAATTGGCCCAGCGTGCATGCGCCCACAAGGAGTCGATAGAGTGCGATGGGACAAGGACATCCAAGCCGGCCAAACCCTCCCCTATCCCGGACGACGCTGGGCCAATTGTGTGCCGTCTCATGGGTCTCCCGGTTGTAGCCGGCTGCGACACAGCCCGGCATCAAAACCGGATCTGTAGTGCGATGCAGTGCTGCGCCACTCGGGAGGCTGTTGATACCTAGCACTACCTATTATGCTTGCCAGCACCACACGAGAGCGAAGCTAGCGTGGTTATCCACAAGTTTTACCAACAGTATAAACACCCTGTTACCTCCAAGCGCTTCCTCAACAACAATGCAGTATTCAATATCAAAAGTAAAGATATTTTTTTAAATGCAGGGACCCAAGACTAAAGATTCTATTTTAACAAACCAAACATAAATCTTATCAAAGTCGCGGGTGTCAGAAATAATGTAGCTATTTTTACAGCAGGAATTCTGATAAATAAGTTGTAGCTGTGACCAGGGCTTTACCTCTCACTGGCCAATGAAAACATGTTCCCAACCTTTTCATTTGGTTCCATCAAGTTGTGTATTTACGGTGTTTGATGTTGTGTTGTCATAACCTCCGGGAGGAGAGCATGGATGTTTGTCCTGGGAGATTCCATGCCAGCGGAGCCCGGAAATATTTCTCAGAACAATCCGAGATATCACAAACATTTTCAGGCTAGGCTGGTGTGTGTGTGTGCGCGTAATGTGTGGACAAGAGGTCGACCGATTATGATTTTTCAACGCCGATACTGATTATTGGAGGACCAAAAAAAGACGATACAGATTAATCGGACGATTTAAAAAATATATATTTATATGTAATAATGACAATTATATGTAATAATGACAATTACAACAATACTAAAACTTTTATATTTTAACTTAATATAATACATCAATCAAATCAATTTAGCCTCAAATAAATAATGAAACATGTTCATTTTGATTTAAATAATGCAAAAACAAAGTGTTGGAGAAGAAAGTAAAAGTGCAATATGTGCCATTTGTATTTCATGTACCTTTGACTATTGGAAATTCTTATAGGCACTTTAGAATTGCCAGTGTAACAGTATAGCTTCCGTCTCTCTCCTCGACCCTAACTGGGCTCGAACCAGCAACACATCGACAACAGCCACCCTCAAAGCATCGTTACCCATCGCTCCACAAAAGCTGCAGCCCTTGCAGAGCAACTACTTCAAGGTCTCAAAACGAGTGACGTCACTGATTGAAACACTATTAGCGTGCACCCCGCTAACTAGCTAGCCATGTCACATTGGTTACACCAGTCTAATCTCGGGAGTTGATAGGCTTGAAGTCATAAACAGCTTAATGCTTGAAGCACAGAGAAGAGCTGCTGGTAAACGCACGAAAGTGCTGTTTGAATGAATGCTTCTGAGCCTGCTGCTGCCTACCATCGCTCAGTCAGACTGCTCTATCAAATATCAAATCATAGACTTAATTATAACATAATAACACACAGAAATACGAGCCTTAGGTCATTAATATGGTCAAATCTGGAAACTATCATCTTGAAAACAAAACGTTTATACTTTCAGTGAAATACGGAACCGTTCCGTATTTTATCTAACGGGTGGCATCCATAAGTCTAAAACTTCCTGTTACATTGCACAACCTTCAATGTTATGTCATAATTACGTAAAATTCTGGCAAATTAGTTTGCAACGAGCCAGGCGGCCCAAACTGTTGCATATACCCTGACTCTGCGTGCAATGAACGCAAGAGAAGTGACACAATTTCACCTGGTTAATATTGCCTGCTAACCTGGATTTCTTTTAGCTAAATTTGCAGGTTTAAAAATATATACTTCTGTGTATTGATTTTAAGAAAGGCATTGATGTTTATGGTTAGGTACATTCGTGCAACGATTATGCTTTTTATTCGCAAATGGGCTTTTGTTAAATCGTTTGGCGAAGTTGGCTGTCTTTGTTAGGAAGAAATAGTCTTCACACAGTTTGCAATGACCCAGGTGGCCCAAACTGCTGCATATACCCTGACTCTGTTGCACAGGCACAGAACGCAAGAAAAGTGACACAATTTCCCTAGTTAAAACTTTTTGACGCTACCCATCCCTGTCGCGGGATCATTTTCGTCAGCAACCGCTGAATAGCATAGTCAAAGAATATTACTAAAAAATATTCATATTCATGAAATCACAAGTGCAATATTGCAAAACACAGATTAGCCTTTTGTTAATCCACCTGTCGTCTCAGATTTTGAAATGATTCTTTACAGCAAAAGCAATCCAAGCGTTTGTGTAAGTTTATCGATAGCCTAGCATAGCATTATGTACACTTAGCATCAGGAAGCTTGGTCACGAAAATCAGAAAAGCAATCAAATTAACCGTTTACCTTTGATGATCTTCGGATGTTTTCACTCACGAGACTCCCAGTTACACAGCAAATGTTCCTTTTGTTCCATAAAGATTATTTTTATACCCAAAATACCTCCGTTTGTTTGTCGCGTTATGTTCAGAAATCCACAGGAAAGAGCGGTCCCGACAATTCAGACGGAAAATCCAAATAGTCTCCATAAAATCCACAGAAACATGTCAAACATTTTATAATCATTCCTCAGGTAGTTTAAAAAAAAATATATTCGACAATATATCAACCGAGTGTGTAGGTTTTTCAATAACAGTGGGAGGAACAATGGCCGCTTTACTCTGGAGCGCAAAAACTCACTCTGAGAGCCCCCACCTATCCACTTATGCAATGTGATCTTTCACGCTCATTTTTCAAAATAAAAGCCTGAAACTATGTCTAAAGACTGTTGACACCTTAGGGAAGGAACCTTAGGAATCTGGTTGATATCCCTTTAAATGGAGGATAGGCATGCATAGGAACAGAAGGGTTTCAAAATAAGAGGCACTTCCTGATTGGATTTTCCTCAGGTTTTTGCCTGCAATATCAGTTCTGTTATACTCACAGACAATATTTTGACAGTTTTGTAAACTTTAGAGTGTTTTCTATCCTAATCTGTCAATTATATGCATATTCTAGCATCTGGTCCTGAGAAATAGGCTGTTTACTTTGGGAACGTTATTTTTCCAAACATAAAAATAGTGCCCCCTAGCTTCAAGTGGTCATGTTAGCAGGCAATATTAACTAAATATGCAGGTTTAAAAATATATACTTGTGTATTGATTTTAAGAAAGGCATTGATGTTTATGGTTAGGTAGACGTTGGAGCAACGACAGACCTTTTTCGTGAATGCGCACCGCATCGATTATATGCAACGCAGGACACGCTAGATAAACTAGTAATATCAACCATGTGTAGTTAACTAGTGATTATGTTAAGATTGATTGTTTTTTATAAGATACGTTTAATGCTAGCTAGCACCTTACCTTGGCTCTTTGCTGCACTCGCATAACAGGTAGTCAGTCTGCCACCAGTCTCCTCGTGGAGTGCAATGTAATGGGCCATTCCGATTAAGACCTCTACTCTAGACATTATGAGCTAAGTATCTCTGTGTTGAAACAGACTAACGAGACCCTACTGTAAATCAACATCAATTTGTTAGGGATGTTGGATCCAACGTGGAGCACGGCATAACTGTCTTTACAGAGTAATGAATGAAGAAGAACTTTGGTTGTTGTTACACATTGTGATGTTTGTCATGTGACTGCCATTCAGAAAATTATTTCCTGGGTCAGCTGATGATAGTTGAACAAGTGACTAACTAAACAGCTACAGTATTAAGAATTATGTGTAATTATTGAAGAACCATGTTAATGACAGAATCCATTTGGGTGTTGTGAATCAACTTAAGGTGACTCTTGGATTGAGCAAACACTGAAATGCTTTAGGATTTATGTGCCCATGAAAACTGTTTTCCCAGCGTAACATAAGGAAACACTAAATGTTACGTAGTTAGAGAGCATTTCAGAGATCTGAATACAAAAAACTGTCCCACAGCAAGATCCAGTATTTAAGTTGAAGTTCATCATATGACAAGCTTAACGTTATGACTATAACTACTGTTCCCTGAAGGAGGGAGACTAGGTACAAGATACTATTAAATTCAACCTCGCTGGAAGCCCCGCAGGTGATGAGCGTGAGACTCTGATTTATTCCTTAAATTTAAAACTGCTCTTCACCGACACAGGAAGTGGCGGGGCCAAACAGGTGTTGTAACTCGCTCATAATTGGCACGCAGATCGGTAGAAATAGTAAGATAAATTGGCACTCCAAATGGAAATGGGAAAAAAAAGTTGGCCAATTTTACCGGAAACTTCAGGAGCATAACGTCAGAATTTAGGAAGGCCAGCAGCAGGTCGGTTGGTTATTTTCTTCTGGTTATACTGATCTCTGGCTTCCTCAAGTCATTTGTGTTACTTCAAGCATTTGATTAAATAATTATCAGTTCAGTTAAAGTTCCTCACAAACAGTTGATTTGATCCAACACATACAGTGGATTTGATTCAACACATACAATTGATTTGATTCAACACATGCAGTTGATTTGATTCAACACATACAATTGATTTGATTCAACACATACAGTTGATTTGATTCAACCCATACAGTTGATTTTATTAAACACATGGGGTGTTTTTTTTTTAAATAATCATTCTTCAGACAATACCTCAATGACATCACAATACCCTATAAAAGTGAGAGAAAAAAGTTTAGAAATGCATGCATACCAGGGGTTGTATCTCTCTAGGTCACGCCAGTAGGTTACAGTAGGTTGAAACTCTCTAGGTCACGCCAGTAGATTACAGTAGTTTGAAACTCTCTAGGTCACGCCAGTAGGTTACAGTGGGTTGTATCTCTCTAGGTCATGCCAGTAGGATACAGTATGTAGTAACTCTCTAGGTCAAGCCAGTAGGTTACAGTAGGTTGTATCCAAGCTGTTTTATCTCTCTAGGTCATGCCAGTAGGCTACAGTCGGTTGTATCCAAGTGGTTTAATCCCTCTAGGTCATGCCAGTAGGTTACAGTAGGTTGTATCTCTCTAGGTCATGCCGGTAGGTTACAGTAGGTTTTATCTCTCTAGGTCATGCCAAAAGGTTACAGTAGATTTTATACAAGTGGAAACAATTATCAACCCAATGTGGAAAGTGTCAAATTTGGTCAACAACAAAATGAATAGCTTATTTGCTACGTGAGGTATACTTGATCTAACAGAAGTTTCGTAATGCTTAAGTTATGTGGACACGTGACATACCGACAGCTTTGCCCAGATCATTCTTCATAACTCACAACCTCTCCTTTGGGAATTTACCACCATAACTACTACTACAACTATTTATAAACTATCTTAACATGTGGCTTTCTTCAGGGGGACCAAGTCTAGGAACACCTTTGAATGGTCTACAAAGAATGGCCACAGGTAAAAGTTGGCTTTTGCAGAGTATGGTTGTATTGTTACTCCACAGCATAGTATGTTATCACAACTCTATTGAAATGACATTTTAAACAAGGTGTCACTTCATTCTTGCTATTTGATGGGAACGAGCCCCTTTTCCTCAACATACCTCTTGTTTGCTCTTTCAGAGCCCACAAAGGCAACAAGAAAGAAATTGCTAAATTAACTGTTTCTCTGGGATTTGAACTCTGTTTTGGGGAGCAACCACCATAACCCCTACTCTACCAGACAGACGGAGACTAAATGTTAAGGGGTACTTGAAAATGCACACATCAAAGACAACATTTCAGAGGTTGGAGAATGGTGTGGGGACTTGTACTTCTTGGATCCACCAACCGTTCCTCAAATCTTCTTCTGATGACTACAAGCATATATTATGAATCTTCAAAACCTACACTATAGAATGGATGTGTTTAGGAACGGGGGATGAAATTCGAAAAGGGCGTGTTTCCAATTACCAGCAAATAGACCCTAGAAATGTTATTCCATCATCTTAATATTGGAACTTTGTCCCTTCATTTGCCTACTACTGTCTATAAGCTATCATAGCGTGTGGGTTTTTTCTTGGGGACAAGGTATCGGAATGCTTTTGAATGATCTACAAAGCATGCCCCCAGGTCAAAGTTGGCTTTTTGCAGACAAGGATAATATTGTTACTCCACGACATAGTATGTTATCACAACTATATTAAAAAGATATTATATACCAGGTGTCACTTCAGCCCTTCTATTTGACGGGACCTTGCCCCTACCCCCCTACACACCTCAAGTTAGCTCTTTCATGCCAACAAAAGGCAATGTCAAAATGCCTTTGCTCTCTAAAAAATGCTCTCCTCAGATTTGGACTCTCAAAATCTGGTTTGGGGAGCAAACACCATAACCACTACTCTACCAGAGAGACACTCTTTTTTTCTTTTTCAAATGCAGAGACTCCTTTTTCCCATGCTATTACCTAACAACCTTATTCTAACCTTATTCTAAAATCGATTACGTTAATAGTTTCCCTCAATCTACACGCAATACCCTATGATGACAAAGTGAATATCGGTTTTATACATGTGAGCAAATTAATTACAAATAAAAAACAGAAATACCTTATTTACATAATGATTCTTCCCCTTTGCAATGAGTCTCAAATTGAGCTCAGGTGCATCCTGTTTCCATTGATCATCCTAGAGCTGTTTCTACAACTTGATTGGAGTACAGCTATGGTCAATTCAATTGATTTGACATGATTTGGAAAGGCAGGCCTGTCTATAAAAGGTCCCACAGTTGACAGTGCATGCCAGAGCAAAAACCAAGCCAAATCAAGTACATTTTATTTGTCAAATGCGCCGAATACAACAGCTGTGGACATTATCGTGAAGGTCTTACTTACAAGCCCTTAACCAATAATGCAGGTCAAGAAATAGAGTTAAGAAAAGTTTTCCGAAGTAAACTAAGGTAAAAATATATAATTAAATCCATAAGTATCACAAGACAATTACATAACAATATCGAGGCTTTATATATTGGGTACCGGTACCGAGTCAATGTGCGGGGGTACAGGTTAGTTGAGGTCATTTGTAAAGTGACTTTGCATTTATAATCAGTGAGTAGCAGCAGTGTAAAAACACTGGGGGGGGGGTGGGGGCTCTTTGACTATTTTTTGGCCCTTCCTGTGACAACGCTTAGTATATAGGTCCTTGATGTCAGAAAACTTTGCCCCAGTAAGGGAACACCCCCCCTGAAATGGACAAAAATTAATGGGAAGTCATTGGCACTGGACAAACCATATACACGGTGTCCAATACCACTCAATTCGGCATCGTTTCGTTCAAAGTTGATTGCAAATGCCATATGGCAAATGTCAGGTGTAACACTTTAAAAATCCAACAGGTGGCGAGCGCGCTCCACCGTGGTTTTTCATATTGGAAATGTAACACAAGTCAACATCCAAAAGTAAAATTTTGGACCGTTTTTCAAAAAAAAAATCTGTTTTTGTCAATTAATCATGTGTAAGAACTGTAGAATATACTTTTGTCAACTTTTATTATCATAATTTAAAAAAAGATTTTTTTAAACTTGTGCATAAGGCATATGTTTTGTCCATTTGTAATATGATTTCATAGGAAGTCAAAGTCAAAGTCACTTTTCTTTAGCCAAATGCCATAGGAAATGTCCAAATGCAATTTGAAAGATTTGAAAATGCCAAATCAGGATGTTATGTCCATTTGCCATGTACCATCACGAATTTGACATGCTAAAAAATCCTGCAGAAATGCAAAATTGACTGGCCTGATGAACTCGGGATGGCCGGGCAGTGATAGTTGTTCCGTTCCATCGCTCGTTGTGTTGATTTCATCATGTCCATTTGGTGATGTTATTTCACTGTTGAATCATATTGCAAGTGCACGTGCATTTCACTGTGCATTCGCAATATGGTTCAATGGGCATTTACCATCACAAATTTTTCATGCTCAAAAATCCTTGACTGGCCCGATGACCTCGGGATGGCTGGGCAGTGATTCTGGTTCCTCTCCATTGCTCGTTAGGGTTGATTTCAGAATGTCACTTTGGTGATGGTACCTCACTGTTTAAACATATTGCAAATGGACAATAGTCACCAGCAAGTCACTGTCCATCAGTCAATTAGATATCATTCTGACACAAAACTGATACAAACGGACACCAAACACACTTTTTCCAACTCGTTTAGTAGCCAACTATCACATACTTCCAAGCTGGCCCAAAATTCACAACGCCTTCTGTTCAAACCATAATAAAAATGTAAAACACGTAGTTACGTTCCAGCTGCGGGTCCAGGTCTGATGTTATGTGTAGTCCTATGTGAGACGACCCCGAATCCCAAGTTTCGGCCCTAATTGGTGCTGAAAATCCACTTTTTTCCATGCCTTGCTACGGTGTCCTTGAATGAGCTATCGGACAGAAACCTATGGGTCCATCTATATGGGCTGAGGCGGTCGCAATGCACCTAGTCTTGCGACACTGGGACATTTCTAAATGTCGTAATTTTCATGATGCAAAAATGTATTGAAGTTATTACAAATGTACGAGGCTGTTTCTCGGTCCGAGAACCTTCTAGAGCCACGTAACTCACCACGCGCTATCGACCTGAGGTCTAGAACAGGTTTCTAAAGTTTTGGAACTCTAGGTCTGATGGTTCTTTAAAAGTTCCAACAAGATTAACTAATGCTGGCAGTGTATGTCTCTATGCACCCCAATGTGTCCCTCCTTCCAAGCTGTGTGTGTGTGTGTGATTTAGTTTTTCTTTGAAATTTTATGGGACAAATGACTGATTTACAGTTCATGAGGGTTGCCTAATCACACATATGAAGTTTTGGAAAGATCTGACCTTTTTAACCCTTGGAAACAGCACCTATGACACCATTTTAAGGCACTTCCGGTTTACACAGGAAGCTGAAAGTGAGCACATATCCTCCTTGGGGTAGGCAATTATAGAATCTGGAGTTTTAAGTCTTTATGTTAAGAACTGACTTATTTACGGAGGGTTTAGTGAGTGTGTGTTATTTCAGAAAATCACAGAAATCTCACAGAGCTCCGAAGCACACTTTAAAAAGATTTGTATGAACATGCTGCAACTGGATCTGTAACTGTTTAAAAATATATATAAATTTTTGAACATTACCAATTTGACATTTTACGATTTCTCTTAAATGACAATAGATAAATGGCTGGTTCTTGGCTCCTTGACTTTGACGTGAAGCGGAAAATTTTGGACCTTTAATCCCAGAAAAATGTCCATAACTCAAAAACCGTTAAGGCCTAGACGCCATCTTGTCCGGGGCCAACTGCCCATTATGCCAAACCTATGCTCACCAAGTTTTGTCTTCAAAGTCTTTTCTGTTTTGGAAATAAGGCCACGTCGTGATTTGTGATGTTGTGTACATTGGCAATATGATTCCATTCGCCCTCTTGTGGGATTTATCGGGACAGCGGAAAAATGACCCAAATTTGATTATTTTATAAAACGGAAGCCGAATGTCCGAGAGAGTTCGTTTGATGACTTCCCGGTAGATCCGGCCCTGCCTCCCGGCCCGATGCTGTCCGCGAATTTTACACATGTTTTCGGACGTCTGGTAAGGGACCGTACATTTGCAATATGGACTTTCTCACTAACCACTAGCGCCTTATGGCCAGATGCCCAGCAGTTGCCGTACCAGGCGGTTATACAACCTCTCAGGATGCTCTCGATGGTGCAGCTGTAGAACTTTTTGAGGATCTGGGGATCCATGCTAAATATGGTCAGTCTCCTGAGGGGGAAAGGTCTTGTCGTGCCCTCTTCACAACTGTGTTGGTGTGTTTCAACCATGATAGTTTGGTGGTGATGTCGACTCACTCCACTTCAGCCCTGTCGATGTTAATGGGGACCTGTTCGGCCCTCCTTTTCCTAAAGTCCACAATCAGCCCCTTTGTCTTGCTCACATTGAGGGAGAGGTTGTTGTCATCAGGCCAGGAAGTCCTGAGGCATTGTTCCAGGGCGAGAGGAGAGGAGGGAGAGAGAGAGAGAATTAGAGGGTGCATGAGACAGGAGAAATACTCCAGATATAACAGATTGACCCTAGCCCTCTGACACAAACTTTTGCAGCATAAATACTGGAGGCTGAGATACGAGGGGTATGTCCTATGATTCCCACGGACAGGGCCTATGATTCCCCCGGACAGGGCCTATGATTCGCCCGGACAGGGCCAATGATTCCCCCGGACAGTGCCAATGATTCCCCGGACAGGGCCAATGATTCCCCCGGACAGGGCCAATGATTCCCCCGGACAGGGCCAATGATTCCCCCGGACAGGGCCTATGATTCCCCCGAACAGGGCCTATGATTCCCCCGGACAGGGCCTATGATTCCCCCGGACAGGGCCTATGATTCCCCCGAACAGGGCCTATAATCTAGTGGACCCTACCAGAAAACATTTAGTTACTTTTTGCATTTATTTAGATAACTGGCTAGACTAACTTACCAATCGACATTTTTGTAGCTGACATGGCTAATTGTGACTCAGTGACTGGCAATATTTGTTCTGATATTTACTGCATACATTTTTAGGATTGTGTGTTTTGTATTGTTAGGTAATTACTGCATTGTTGGAGCTAGAAACCAACATTTTGCTGTCCGTGCGATAACATATGTGTATGTGCCAAACTTTTATTTGATAACCAACTGCTGATTCACAACCAAATCTCTAAATGTCACCTTGTGTATTTCACTATTGTAACACAACAGTAAGTGACCGCTGATAAAAAATAAATAATAATGATAATAATGGTCGGTGGCCCCCTGGCTACTGCTTATGTGGATTATGCCTGCAGCCCACTGTGGTTATGCGTCATAGCGCAATTCCATCCTCACTGGAAGTAATCATTGCTTAGACATGATTGGGCAAGTTATGTATTTAGAAATGATCATTGATTACAGGGTTTAAAAAAAAACTATTGTAATTCACTTTCAATCCATGTTCTTTACATTCAATGTCAAATTCTGTATAATTATTATTTCCATTCAAAAAGATGTAACTGATGTAGAATGTAACAGGTATATTTAATTCTGAATGGACTCCAATCTAGCTTGGGGCCCTCTTTCTTTTTGGCATTCTGATAAGTATGGAGATGACACATAGGACAAGTTTTCCAGACAGTTACAGGCTAATACCAAAAAGAAAGAGGGCCCCAACGTTTGATGACATTGCCTCAGTTGTTAAAAGGCTAGGCCTCTCACCAGACGAAGTTAGAGCAGCGTGCTACCATCAGGAAAATTATTATTTTCTGTGCTGGTCATTTAAGACAATCAGAAATACTATCAGGCATCCCCAAATGTAACTTTGACTATAATTACTCTTCCCTGAAGGAGGGAAATGAGGTACAACACCTGTTTGAATCCACCCTTTCCTGGGATGGTGAAGAGCGGTATTAAATTTAAGGAATAAATCAGAGCCTCATGCTCATTACCTGTGGAAGGCGGGGCTTCCAGCGAGGCATGGATTTAATAGTATGTTGTACCTAGTTTCCCTCCTTCAGGGAACAGTAGTTATAGTCATAACGTTAAGCTTGTCAAATCATGAACTTCAACTTAAATACTGGATCTTGCTGTGGGACAGTTTTTTGTATTCAGATCTCTGAAATGCACTCTAACTACGTAACATTTAGTGTCTCCTTATGTTACGCTGGGAAAACAGTTTTCATGGGCACAGAAATCCTAAATCATTTCAGAGTTTGCTAAATCCAATGGTTCTAACCGAGAGTCACCTTAACTTTATTGACAACACCCAAATGGATACTGTCATTAACGCGGTTCTTCAAGAATTACACATCAGTCTTAATACTGTAGCAATTTAGTTACAGTCACATGTTCAACTATCATCAGCTGATCCAGGAATTCATTTTCTGAATGACAAACATCACGACATGCAACAATAACCAAAGTGCTGCTTCATTCATTACTCGGGTAAATACACGCTCCACGTTGGATCCAACCTCCCTAACAAATTGATGTTTATAATGTGTTATTGTCTGCTTGATTTACAGTAGAGGCTCATTAGTCAGTTTGCACACAGAGATACTTAGCTCTTAATGTCTGGAGAACTGTTTCTTGATGGATAGGCTACTGTACAAAACACAGAGCTATTTTCCTTTTATTCAGGACATTGAGAATGACAACATATTACAGAGTAGCCTAGTGGGATTATTCACAAAATGATCTGGTTATCAGGTTATGAAATGTCATGACAAAGACATTTTAGTTTCCATGTTTCACCTGACATATTAAATTATTTATAGTCCTAGGTCTATGTTGTTGTTAGGTGAAGTTATTGGTCCTACAGTAGGTCTATGCTGCTGTTAGGTGAAGTTATGGGAAAATTTGGCAAACACTTAGTGTACAAACCCTTTTTGTCAGGCTGATGGAAAATCTAGCAAAAAGAGCATTTTACTGGTTGAAGTGTTTTTTAAATACAAAGTGGTTGATTTGTGATGATGACACAAACATTATTTTAAGCAGAACATTCAAATGAGCCTTACAATTATAATCCAAAGTAGTGTGAAATACTCTCATAAGCAACCTGGAAATGGAGGTTACTTCCCTGAGTTTTCCCCCATTCACATTCAGAATACATTGTGAAAAACTAAAATCTTTGATCACCATTTTTGCTCCAGGCATATATACTACATCCATAACTATCGGTTCCCCTTTAACCATCTGCCTGACTTTGGTGTTCACGTAGAAGTGACTATCGTGGATCCTCTGGGGAGCCTCAACAACCTCATGATTGTGACGAGGCAGAGAAAAGTCTCTCCACATTAGAACACTTCAAGAAACACCAGCAGAGACCCACAGGGAAGATATCCCACTGCTGTTCTGACTGTGGGAAGAGTTTTGTTTCTTCAGGACATTTAAAAGCACACCAGAGAATACACACAGGAGAGAAACCTTTTAGCTTTAAGTTTTTCTCAGTCAGCCACCCTGATATCACACCAGGGAACACACACAGAAGAGAAGTCCTATAGCTGTACTCAGTGTAGGAAGAGTTTTACTCATTGAATCTTGAATCAAAATGCAACACTTCAAAATGTAGCTAGCTGTTTTCTTCAAATTGTCCTCTAACCAGTGATGTACACATTTTTCCCAAATTCCATGTGATTTTTGAGTTGTTAGTTTTAACAGAACGTGCACCCTCATCTCCCTCCTCTCGCACACCTGATATCAACATGATATCGATGAGTGATGACAAATAAGTGTTGTGTTCCTTTGTTTAGCGACCCCTACATCTGCAGGTTGTCCTCTAATCAGTGAGGTAAGAGATATCTCCACTTTCCATGTGTTTTTTAAAGTTAGGTTGTCCATGCTGTTGAAACGACCCCCCCCCCCCCCTCCTGATCGATATCAGTGATTTATTGCTATTGTCAAAACAACCGCGTTTTTGGTGTTGTGCAGTTTATAAGGAGCTTGTTTGAAATATCCAAGTAATATGATTATTGTGGCAGATGTTTGTGTACATAGCCCATTTTATGTTTAGGTTTTCAATTTTCCCCAAAAATGTTTTAGGTCCAAATTGCAAAGTTACACCTCACAGTTCTATTTTTGGAGTTGTTACATAAAACCAATCAGAATTCAGAAGAATGATAATGTCAGGTGTGAAGTAATATGGAGGACCAGCCTTTTACCTTTGATGTAAACTACAACAGAAATAACTTCAAATGTAGAGCTTCAAATTAAACCAATCGTTTCCACTCATGACTTGAGTGATTGAAGTAAACCAACATTTTGGAAATACATAATGCCATCTAACCAAATATCAAAGACTGTTAGCTATATGCAGTTATCTTAGCCAGCCAGCTAACATGAGCTATATGCAGTTATCTTATCCAGCCAGCTAACATTAGCTATTTAGCCAACTAGCTATGGTCAGTGAGCTGGAGTCCAACTAATGGAGACCAATTAGAACCCAACTAAAACATGACTGCAGATGAAAAGAGCAGAGACATAGAATCATGGCAAAATCCCCCAAATCTATAATAGATTCCAGATGTCAGTCAGAATGACTACAATTCAGTTACTAAGTCTTTAACCACACCGTGTTGTTACACTGGTGAGTAAAAAACTCACTTGAACTTTTTGTCTGAAAATTAGATATACATTTTATACTCAACTGCGTTACCCACTCCAGTCAGCAGATGGCGAAGTGTGACTTTAAGGCAATGCTGCTGGTGTGACGTATAATCTAGTGGACGGAAAGCTTCTTTCAACATCAGCAACAGTTAGTCAGACACCTCGGTAGCTAGCTAGACAAAATAGCCGAACCAATAAAGCTCTTTAGATGCTTTCGTGAATATTAACCACTGTGTTTTAAACCCTCTTCTGTTGTCTAGTTAGTTATCCGATTTAATTTCATATTTACGGTGTTGTTATTGTTATCAGCTAGCGGGCTGGTTAAGTTAGCATTAGCATAGCTAGCTAACATTCCCGACCATGAGCTCACTAAACTACTCTCGTCCTGCAAAAGAAGAGGACGTCTGCTGGACGGAGAAAGAGGGTCTGTGGCTAAACGTTGTCGTGAAAGAGGAGGAAGAGGATGTCACAATACAAAAACAAGTAGAGGGTGAGGATGTTACAGTGAAAGAAGAAGAGAAAGACGTTTCAGTGAAAGAAGAGGAAGACGCTTTCAGAGTGAAAGAAGAGGATGTTACAGTAAAAGAAGAGGAGGAAGAGAAAGAGGAGGAAGAGAAAGAGGAGGAAGACGTTTTTGGAGTGGAGGAGGGGGAGATGACTGTCACATTGGAAGAAGAATATGAAGAGGAGGACACTGGATATCTGGGCTCTGTTTCCCAAAGGCATGTTAAGGCATCCTATGGTTCTAACGATGAACGGGCCCTGGTTAACACTAGTAAGTACTGTCTTTTTTAAATGTATTTTATTTATTTCACCGTTATTTAACCAGGTAGGCCAGTTGAGACCAAGTTCTCATTTACAACTGCAATCTGGTCAAGATAAAGCAAAGCTGTGCGACACAAACAACACAGAGTTACACATAAACAAACATACAGTCAATAACACAATAGAAAAATCTATGTACAGTGTGTGCAAATGTAGAAGAGTAGGGAGGTAAGGCAATACATAGGCCAACAGAAGCAAAATAATAACAATTTAGCATTTTAACGGTGGAGTGACAGATGTGCAGATGATGATTTGCAAGTAGAGCTACTGGGGTGCAAGAGGATAAATAACAATATGGGGATGAGGTTGTTGGGTGTGCTGTTTACAGATTGGTTGTGTACAGGTACAGTGATCAGTAAGCTGTTCTGACAACTGATGCTTAAAGTTACAGAGGGAGATGTAAGACTCCAGCTTCATTGATTTTTGCAATTCGTTCCAGTCATTGGCAGCAGAGGGCTGGAAGGAAAGGCGGCCAAAGTAAATGTTGGCTTTGGGGATGACCTGTGAAATATACCTGCTGGAGCGTGTGCTACGGGTGGGTGTTACTATGGTGACCAGTGAGCTGAGATAAGGCGGGGCTTTACCTAGCAAGGACTTATAGATGACCTGGAGCCAGTGGGTTTGGCGATGAATATGTAGTGAGGGCCAGGCAACGAGAGCATACAGGTCGCAATGGTGGGTGGTACATGGGGCTTTGGTGACAAAACAGATGGCACTGTGATAGACTGCATCCAGTTTGCTGAGTAGAGTGTTGGAGGCTATTTTGTAAATTACATCGCCGAAGTCAAGGATCGGTAGGATAGTCAGTTTTACGAGGGTATGTTTGGCAGCATGAGTGAAGGAGGCTTTGTTGTGAAATAGGTAACCGATTGTGGATTTAATTTTGGATTGTAGATGCTTAATGTGAGTCTGGAAGGAGAGTTTACAGTCTAATCAGACACCTAGGTATTTGTAGTTGTCAGAACTGTCTAGAGTAGTGATGCTGGGCGGGTGCGGGCAACAATCAGTTGAAGAGCATGCATTTAGTTTTACTAGCATTTAAAAGCAGTTGGAGGGAATTTATGTCAAATATATCACTAGCCACTTTGAACAATTCTACTTAATATAATGTTTACATACCCTACATTATTTATCTCATATGTATACGTATATACTGTACTCTATATCATCTACTGCATCTTTATGTAATACATGTATCAATAGCCACTTTAAACTATGCCACTTTGTTTACATACTCATCTAATATGTATATACTGTACTCGATACCATCTACTGCATCTTGCCTATGCCGCTCTGTACCATCACTCATTCATATATCTTTATGTACATATTCTTTATTCCTTTACACTTGTGTGTATAAGGTAGTAGTTTTGGAATTGTTAGTTAGATTACTCGTTGGTTATTACTGCATTGTCAGAACTAGAAGCACAAGCATTTCGCTACACTCGCATTAACATCTGTTAACCATGTGTATGTGACAAATAAAATTTGATTTGATTTGGGGCTACAAAGGGGTGTTGTATGGCATTGAAGCTCGTTTGGAGGATTGTTAACTAGAGGTCGACAGATTATGATTTTTCAATACCGATACCAATTATTGGAGGACCAAACATGCTGATACCGATTAATAGGCCAATTTTTTTGTGTGTGTGTGTGTGTATTTGTAATAATGACAATTACAACAATACTGAATTAACACTTATTTTAAACTTAATATAATACATCAATAAAATCAATTTAGCCTCAAGTAGATAATGGATAATGAAACATGTTCAATTTGGTTTAAATAATGCGAAAACAGTTTTGGAGAAGAACGTAAAAGTGCAATATGTGCTATGTAAGAAAGCTAACATTTCAGTTCCTTGCTCATAACATGACAACATATGCTGGTGGTTCCTTTTAACATGAGTCTTCATTATTCCCAGGTAAGAAGTTTTAGGTTGTAGTTATTATATAACTATTTCCTTCTATACCATTTGTATTTCATTAACCTTTGACTATTGGATGTTCTTATAGGCACTTTAATATTGCCAGTGTAACAGTATAGCTTCCGTCTCTCTCCTCGCTCCTCCCTGGGCTCGAACCAGCAACACAACGACAACAGCCACCACATTGAATTACCCATGCAGAGCAAGGGAAACAACCACCCCAAGGCTCAGAGCGAGTGAAGTTTGAATTGCTATTAGCTAACTAGCCAGCCTTTCACTTCGGTCACACCAGCCTCATCTCGGGAGTTGATAGGTTTGAAGTCATAAACAGCGCAATGCTTGACGCACAACGAAGAGCTGCTGGCAAAACGCATGAAAGTCCTGTTTGAATGAATGTTTACATGCCTGCTTCTGCCTACCACCACTCAGTCAGATACTTAGATACTTGTATGCTCTGTCAGATTATATGCAACACAGGACACGCTAGATAATATCTAGTAATATCATCAACCATGTGTAGTTAACTAGTGATTATGATTGATTGTTTTTTATAAGATAAGTTTAATGCTAGCTAGCAACTTACCTTGGCTTACTGCATTTGCGTAACAGGCAGTCTCCTTGTGGAGTGCATCGAGAGAGAGGCAGGTCGTTTTTGCGTTGGACTAGTTAACTGTAAGGTTGCAAGATTGGGTCCCCCGAGCTGACAAGGTGAAAATCTGTCTTTCTGCCCCTGAACGAGGCAGTTAACCCAACGTTCTTAGGCCATCATTGAAAATAAGAATGTGTTCTTAGCTGACTTGCCTAGTTAAATAAAGGTGTTAAAAAAACTGCAAATCGGCGCCCAAAAATACCGATTTCCGATTGTTATGAAAACTTGAAATCGGCCCTAATTAATCGGCCATTCCGATTAATCGGTCGACCTCTATTGTTAACACAGTGTCCAAGAAGGGCTAGATGTATACAGAATGGTGTCGTCTGCGTAGAGGTGGATCAGAGAATCACCAGCAGCAAGAGCGACATCATTGATATATACAGAAAAAAGAGTCGGCCCGAGAATTAAACCCTGTGGCAATCCCATAGAGACAGGCCCTCCGATTTGACACACCGAACTCTATCAGAGAAGTAGTTGGGGAACCAGGCGAGGAAGTAATTTGGAAACCAAGGCTATTGAGTCTGCCGATAAGAATGTGGTGATTATCAAATCAAATGTATTTATATAGCCCTTCTTACATCAGCTGATATCTCAAAGTGCTGTACAGAAACCCAGCCGAAAAACCCAAACAGCAAGCAATGCAGGTGTAGAAGCACGGTGGCTAGGAAAAACACAGTGTCTAGCTAAAACCTAGGAAGAAACCTAGAGAGGAACCAGGCAGGCTATGAGGAGTGGCCAGTCCTCTTCTGGCTGTGCCGGGTGAAGATTATAACAGAACATGGCCAAGATGTTCAAATGTTCATAAATTACCAGCATGGTCAAATAATAATAATCACAGTAGTTGTCGAGGGTGCAGCAAGTCAGCACCTCAGGAGGAAATGTCAGTTGGCTGTTCATAGCCGATCATTAAGAGTATCTCTACCACTCCTGCTGTCTCTAGAGAGTTGAAAACAGCAGGTCTGGTGAACAGGTCAGTCATAGCCGCAGGCAGAACAGTTGAAACTGGAGCAGCAGCACGGCCAGATGGACTGGGAACAGCAAGGAGGCATCATGCCAGGTAGTCCAGAGGCATGGTCCTAGGGCTCAGGTCCTCCGAGAGAGAAAGAGAGAATTAGAGAGAGTATACTTAAATTCACACACGGCACCGGATAAGACAGGAGAAGTACTCCAAATATAACAAACTGACCCTAGCCCCCCGACACAAACTACTGCAGCATAAATACTGGAGGTTGAGACAGGAGGGGTCAGGAGACACTGTGGCCCCATCCGATGATACCCCCGGACAGGGCCAAACAGGAAGAATATAACCCCTCCCACTTTGCCAAAGCACAGCCCCCACACCACTCGACAGAGTCGAAAGCCTTGGCCAGGTCGATGAATACGGCTGCACAGTACTGTCTTTTATCGATGGCGGTTATGATATAATTTAGGACCTTGAGCGTGGCTGAGGTGCACTCATGACCAGCTTGGAAACCAGATTGGAGAAGTGGAAAAGGTACGGTGGGATTAGAAATAGTTGGTGACCTGTTTGTTAACTCGCATTTTGAAGATTTTAGAAAAGCAGGGCAGGATGGATATAGGTCTGTAACAGTTTGGGTCTAGAGTGTCTCCCCCTTTGAAGAGGGGGATGACCGCGGCAGCTTTCCAATCTTTGGGGATCTCAGATGATACAAAAGAGAGGTTGAACAGGCTAGTTATAGGGGTTGCAACGATTTTGGAGTATAATTTTAGAAAGAGAGGGTCCAGATTGTCTTGCCCAGCTGATTTGTAGGGATCCAGATTTTGCAACTCTTTCAGCGCATCAGCTGTCTGGATTTGGGTGAAGGAGAAGCGGGGGGGGGGGGGCTTGGGCAGGTTGCTGCAGGGGGTCCTGAGATGTTGGCCGGGGTAGGGGTAGCCAGGTGGAAAGCATGGCCAGCCGTAGAAAAATGCTTATTGAAATGATCGATTATCGTAGATTTATCGGTGGGGACAGTGTTTCCTAGCCTCAATGCAGTGGGCAGCTGGGTGGAGGTGCTCTTATTCTCCATGGACTTTACAGTGTCCCAAAACTTTTTGGAATTAGTGCTACAAGATGCAAATTTCTGTTTGAAAAAGCTAGCCTTAGCTTTCCTATCTGACTGAGTATATTGGTTCATGACTTCCATGAAAAGTTGCATATCGTGGGAGCTATTCGATGCTAATGCAGAACGCAGTCAAGTCTGGGGTGAACCAAGGGTTAAATCTGTTATTAGTTCTACATTTTTTGGATGGTGCATGCCTATTTAAGATGGCATGGAAAACACTTTTGAAGAGCAACCAGGCATCCTCTACTGACGGGATGAGGTAATGTCCTTCCAGGATCCCCGGGCCAGATTGATTAGAAAGGCCTGTTCGTTGAAGTGTTTTAGGGAGCGTTTGCCAGTGATGAGGGGTGTTCGTTTAACTGCGGACCCATCACGCATTCAGGCAGTGAGGCAGTGATTGCTAAGATCCTGGTTGAAGACAGCAGAGGTGTATTTAGTGGGCAACAAGTTGGTCAGGATGATATCTAAGAGGGTGCCCATGGTAACAGATTTAGGGTTGTACCTGGTAGGTCCCTTAATAATTTGTGTGAGATTGAGGGCATCTAGCTTAGATTGTAGGACGGCCGGGGTGTTAAGCACATCTCAGTTTAGGTCACCTAACAGTACTAACTCTGAAGATAGATGGGGGACAATCAATTCACATATCGTTTCCAGGGCACAAATCGGGGCTGAAGGGGGTCAATAACAAGCTGCAATGGTGAGAGACTTGTTTCTGGAAAGATGGATTTTTAAAAGTAGAAGCTCGAATTGTTTGGGTACAGACCTGGATAGTATGACAGAACTCTGCAGGCTATCTCTGCAGTAGATTGCAACTTCGCCCCCTTTGGCAGTTCTATCTTGTCGGAAGATGTTGTAGTTGGGGATGGAAATTTCAGGAATTTTGGTGGCCTTCGTAATTAATGATTCAGACACGACTAGGACATCAGGGTTGGTGGAGTGTGCTAAAACAGTGAATAAAACAAACTTAGGGAGGAGGCTTAAAAATAGAGTCTTAAAAACAGAGGCACAAACTCTTGTTGCAGTTGTTGATCTAATGTGTGGTGTTAAAGGGGAAATCTGCAATAGCTACATTCATATTTAGACTTTTAAATTTGTTTATTTATAGCCATCAATTCTTGAAGAATTGAACACATGCCTCATGAGCTTAGTTTAACTGTTGTACCCAATCAGAACCCACAATAATATTCTTTCACTCCTATGTTTAGAAACAATGTAAACCAACACTGTAGCCTCAACATGGTTAAGTTGGGGCAAGGTGTTCCCCTCAGGGAACTCCACCCCTCCCAGCTGAAAAGGTGGCGCAGGGAATTCAAAAATATTCAAAAATATTATATTATATTAATATTATTCAAAAATATTATTTAGAATTATTTAACTTTCACACATTATCAAGTCCAATACCTCAAATGAAAGATAAACATCTTGTTCATCTACCCATCATGTCAGATTTTTTAAATGTTTTACAGCGAAAACATAACATATATATTTATGTTAGACCACCACCAAATCAAATAAAAAACGCAGCCATTTTTTTCAGCCAAAGATAGTCACAAAAGCAGGATTAGAGATAAAATGAATCACTAACCTTTTGAAAATCTTCATCAGATGACAGTCATATGACATGTTACACAGTACATTTATGTTTTGTTCAATAATATGCATTTTTATATCCACAAATCTCGGTTTACATTGACGCCATGTTCAGAAATTCCTCCAAAATGTCCGGAGGAATTATAGAAAGCTACGCCAGATAACAGAAATACTCATCATAAACTTTGACTAAAGATACATGTTCTACATATAATTAAAGATACACTGGTTCTTAATGCAAACGCTGTGTCAGATCTTTTAAAAATGTTACGGAAAAAGCCTAACATTGCAATAATCTGAGACGGCGCTCAGACGTAACCGCCATGTTGGAGTCAACAAAAATACGAAATTACAACATAAATATTCCCTTACCTTTGATGATCTTTCATCAGAATGTAGTGCAAGGAGTCCTAGTTCCACAATAAATCGTTGTTTTGTTCCATAATGTCCAATACTACTGTCCAAGTAGCTGCATTTGCTAGCACTTTCAGCTCACGTGCCCAAAAATTGACTGCTGGTCCAAGATAACGCGCACGAAAACTTCCAAAATATATATTCCAGGTCAAATAAACTGGTCAAACTAAGTAGAGAATCAATCTTCAGGATGTTATTATCATATATATCCAATAACGTTCCAACCGGATCATACGTTTTCATCTGGAGCTAAATGGAACAGCGGTAGCACTCACAGCAAATGCTCCATTCCACTTTCTACTGAATGAGGACATCTAGTGGAAGGCGTAGGAAGTGCATCCAGATCCATATCTTGTTGGGAAAGGAGGGGGCGATGACGTCAAAGTTGCCCCAACTTTCAGAATTTCACTTCTTGTTTGGAAGATTGCCTGCCCTATGAGTTCTGTTATACTCACAGACTTAATTCAAACAGTTTTAGAAACTTCAGAGTGTTTTGTATCCAATAGTAATAATAATATGCATATATTAGCAATCTAGGACAGAGTTTGATGCAGTTCACTATGGGCACGCAATTCATCCAAAGTGAAAATACTGCCCCCTATCCTCAACAAGTTCCAGGTTTCAAGGCTATACAGTGGAGTTATGCAATGTTTTGGTTGATGGGGTAGTACAGTTGAATATTTGAGACATTTATAAGTTACACTACCGTTCAAAAGTTTGGGGTCACTTAGGGATCTGACCTCAACCCCTCTTTCGCCTAATCCACAGATGTCCTCTCGTATCATTTATCACACTCCTGTGACTCTCTCCCGTCCACCCAGCACATTCCACAGCCACTCTGTCTTTCTACAGATCTCACTCCTTTATATACTCTGTGTCTGATCTATCATGTCTTTAATATCTCAATGTTCAAAGTTTACACTGAATCCACCACTTCTTAGAGCTCGTTTGTGCTGTTCTCTGAAGGGAGTAGTTCACAGCGTTGTACAAGATCTTCAGCTTCTTGGCAATTTCTCCCATGGAATAGCCTTAATTTCTCAGAACAAGTATAGACTGACGAGTTCCAGAAGAAAGTTATTTGTTTCTGGCCATTTTGAGCATGTAATTGAACCCACTAATGCGGATGCTCCAGATACTCAACTAGGATTTTCTAATGATCAATTAGTCTTTTAAAATTATAAACTTGGATTAGCTAACACAACATGCCATTGGAACACAGGAGTGATGGTTGCTGATAATGGGCCTCTGTACGCCTATGTAGATATTCCATTAAAAAAAAACAGCAGTTTCCAGCTACAATAGTCATTTACAACATTAACAATGTCTACACTGTATCAATGGTTATATAGAAAATGGGTCTTTCTATAACTGCAGTGTAGATTTCCTGTGGGGGTCAAATTATTACAGCTGTTGATAAGTCGTTGTATTCAAAGACCTCAATGTCTTGCCAGGAGGGTGCAAGGTGCTGTGTTGTTGTCTGCTGCCAGGACTTGTGTGACGGCCTTTTCCTGCTCCAGGACTGTTTCCATTATCTGCAGTGGAGATCCCCACCTTGTCAGGGATTCTGTGATGAGCTTGTTGAGATGCAGGCCCACCTTGTCGAGGATTCTGTGATGAGCTTGCTAAGGGGCAGGCCCACCATGTCAGCGATTCTGTGATGAGCTTGTTGAGGGGCAGGCCCACCTTGTCAGGGATTCTGTGATGAGCTTGTTGAAGGGCAGGCCCACCTTGTCAGGGATTCTGTGATGAGCTTGTTGAGGGGCAGGCACACCTTGTCAGGGATTCTGTGATGAGCGTGTTGAGGGGCAGGCCCACCTTGTCAGGGATTCTGTGATGAGCTTGTTGAAGGGCAGGCCCACCTTGTCAGGGATTCTGTGTTGAGCTTGTTGTGGGGCAGGCTCAGTTTATCCTGTGCACTTGTCAGGGCCTTCTGCTTCTTCCAACTATAGGAACATGTGCTGACCACTTCCTTGCATTTAATCCATCTATATATTTACATACTACTGTTGTGATTAAGAGAGCTATATTGCATTAGAAAACAGGGTCATTTATATAGTAGGATGTAATCCACTTCAGGCATCACCTTTTACCTTAAATAAACAGTGGATTTCTGCTGTTGTGGTCCTTTAACCATCTGTCTGACTTTGTCTTTCACACAGGAGAGAGACGGGTCTATCGTGGAACCTCTGGGGAGCCTCAACAACCTCATGATGCTGACGAGGCAGAGAAGAGTCTCTCCAGATCAGAACACCTCAAGAAACACCAGCGATCCACAGGGAAGAGAACTCACTGCTGCTCTGACTGTGGGAAGAGATTCACCTCCTCATCAGGCATTAAAATTCATCAGAGAATCCACACCGGAGAGAAATCTTACGGCTGTGATCAATGTGGGAAGAGTTTTGTAAAATATAGACATCTGAAGATACACCAGAGAACACACACAGGAGAGAAATCATATAGCTGTGATCAATGTGGGAAGAGTTTTACTCAGCTAAGCAGCCTGATATCACACCAGAGAACACACACAGGCGAGAAACCTTATAGCTGTACTCAATGTGGGAAGAGTTTTACTCAGCTAGGCATCCTGATATCACACCAGAGAACTGTCGTGACGTTGCATTAGTTAATGTGACAACTGTTGCTCATCGAATGATTAAATGTTTCTAATTGTGTGATTAAATGAATCAAGCATTAACCTGGGGGCACCATGGGAAAATTAGTTTTATTGAGTTTCTATTTCCCAAATTAACTCAAAGAACATCAGAATATCGATTTTACAACAGTCGCTAATGAATCAGTTTCCTTCATTCTGAACGTTGTATAATCCGGGAATCTGCACGGACCCGGGTCTCACCAATGAGTTCGTACCACACCAATCTTAGTTGAGTATTTATTTACTAGAAAGCTAAAATGATGATAAAAGATACACATACACCAAAAACACATTCTAGGTTATTGATTAGAACCTAGTATAACGGGCCAACACACTATGGCGCGTGTTACCCAAAATGGGGATTTAAAAGAGAGAGAAAAAGAGAAAGTACACGAGAGAAATATACATTTGGGTGCATTTGTCAGCTGTGCTTATTTTAACCCTAGCCTTGCCCCAAACTGCCGCTCTTATGGGTCAGAATATAATGATGTAATTACCTGTGGGGGGGTCTCAGATGCGAAGCTCCACGTGGGTCGTTTAGGCTTCTCAATGACGCACTTCTCCGGCGCAACTCTCTGGTCGTCCTCACGATGTCAGTGTCCATTTGGTCTGATTCCTCGCCCTTGCTCTGGGAGGAGTCTTCTGAGGACAGACCGATCTGTAGCTCAGGGCTCACAGCATAGGAGTGAAACAGTGTAGATACCACGATTTGATGGAGAGTGGAGGTTAGGTGGTCCGGCTTGAATTCACCCGCTGAGACACAGCTACTCATCAGTAGCATGGGTAGAAAAAGATGTCTTTGTCTTCAACCTTGGGTTGAGTTTTTGGTTCGTTGACTTTTTAGACCTTGGCTGCAGCTTGGGTCACTTAGTCTGATCTGTTCATTCTGCCTCACAGGTCTTATACCCTCGGGTCAGAAGTGGGCGTAACCGCCTTTAGGGCTATTCTCTGGGCGTACCAAGTCAAGAGGCATGGTCTAGATTTTACTCAAATCCAATTTTAGACAACTAACTTCACATTTAGTCTTTACCAAAACATTCTCTTTGATTTGGACATTTTCCACACAACGTCCAATGTATAAACATCAAGAGTATCCTAGGAAAACTCTTACAGTTACAATGTTTTTGTGATAACGTAATCTATTAACCTATAATAACAAAACAAAAATGACATATTGTCATGACCACCATTGTGGCTGACGGAAATCATTGTTCCAAAGTCTTTTTATTGCATTTTTAATGTTCTGAGGCTGGTTCTCCATAGTGAGAGGACAAAGGAATGTTGTCTGTGGCCTAAGATTTACCATCGGTGTGAGGGGTCATAAAACCCCCACATCTTCAGACCCCTAGATCTCTCCTCCTCTGTTGGGGGTGAGAGATAAACTGTAGGGTTGTGGTCTCCTGTAACCTGACCACACCAGAGAACACACACAGGAGCGAAATCCTATAGCTGTGATCAATGTGGGAAGAGTTTTGTTCAATCTAGCCATCTGAAGATACACCAGAGAACACACACAGGAGAGAAACCTTTTTTGCTGTACTCAATGTGGGAAGAGTTTTGTTCAATCTGGTGATCTGACAGTACACCAGAGAACACACACAGGAGAGAAATCGTATAGCTCTAATCAATGTGGTAAGAGTTTTGTTTCATCTATGGGTCTGACAGTACACCAGAGAACACACACAGAATAGAAATCGTATAGCTCTAATCTATGTGGGAAGAGTTTTACTCAGTCAACCAGCCTGGTACAACAACAGAGAACACATACAGGAGAGAAATATCTTAGCTGTGACCAGAGATAATCTGATAAAAGATCACAGATCAAATATCAGAAAGTACATACATGAAGGAGTTGTTTCATGATATCAATGAATTAATGTCACAATGTAAAATATTTTAACATTGTAGAAGGAGTATTTTAATAATGTCACAATGTTGAAGCTTAAATGTTTGCCCCTTTATCAATTGATTTCAACATGATATGGATATTAGCCTCAGGGGAAAATCCAGACTCTGATTTGATAGTTGTGTTGTGTTACACTTACCACGTTGGTGACCCACTGGAATCAAAATGTAACACTTCAAAATGTAGCTAGCGGTTTTCTACAAATTGTCCTCCAACCAGTGATATTTACATTATTCCCAAATTCCGTGTGGTTTTTGAGCTGTTAGTTTTAACAGGACGTGCAACCTCATCTCCCTCCTTTTGCACAGTTGATTTCAATATGATATCGATGAGTGATGACAAATAAGTGTTGTGTTCCTTTGTTTAGTGATCCCTAAATTGAAATGCATCACACCAAAATGTAGCTGACTGTCTTCTGCAGGTTCTCCTCTAACCAGTGAGGTTAAAGATATCTCCCATTTCCATGTGTTTATTTTAGTTGTGTTAGTTTCAAGAACACATAAAACCTAATCGAAATCATGGATTTATTGCTACTTGTCAAAGCAACAGTGTTTTTGGTGCTTGTGCAGTTTATACGGTGCTTGTTTAAAAAAATACAAGTAATATGATTATTGTGGCAGATGTTTGTGTACATAGTACATTTTATGTTTAAGTTTTCAATTTATCCCAAACTGTTTCTGCATATTGGTTATTGATTTGGACACGTTAACACTGTGTTTTGACATTGCGCTATCCCACCTAGCAAAATGTAATTGAAAAAGTGTTGAAAAGAAGACTATGCCCGACGTCCAATATACGTTCGGTTGAAAATATGTATTTTCTGGTAGTTTTTTCAGTGACTTGAAAATAATTTCAATTTACTTGCAGGTAGCCTAGTGGTTAGAGCGTTGGGCCGTCATTGTAAGCCAGAAGTTGTTCTTAACTGACTTATTTACAATGATGATCTACCGGGGAACAGTGGGTTAACTGCCTTGTTCAGGTGCAGAATGACAGATTTTTACCTTGTCAGCTCGGGATTCAATCCAGCAACCTTTCGGTTCCTGTTAAATGAAGGTTAAAATAAATAAATAAATACACATGGATGCAGTATAATAAATTGGTCTATAATCAATTTTATTAACCATCCTTCATCATTCATGTATTTCTTGACAACATTCAAGTGCTAATTGTCTTAATTCCACTACTGAAGAAGCATGACTCAAATCACCTACTCATATTTCAAACATTCAGCCTGACAAAAGATACATGTTTTATTAATCAATGCCTCACCATTAAGTTAATTATTGCCAACACATTAACAAAGGGGTGTATATTTGGTTTTGATAATTAATATTTACAGTTCATGTAACATTTAGTAATTATTTGTGCAACCAACTGACAATTTTTGGGTACAATTATATTGACATTGTTGCCCTGCTTTTAGAATATCAGGGTTCATTCTCAGATGTACCAACCCAAATGTACTAGAGCATGACATTGGGGACTGGGCCCAGATCCAACAACATGTCTATCCAGTGAATCCTAAAAAAAGAGAGAGAGAAGCTCTGCAGTGATGTGGAAAGTTACTACCGATATTGCAGGAGTTTCCTCTTGAAATCAGACATGTCTGTGGTAAGGACTACTTGGTTGCTGATTGTCTCAAGGGTGGGCAGTTAAAAATATTTGTGTTATGCGTTTAGCCAGTGGGTTGCCATGGATCACAATTTTGACTGCATGTTTTTCTGTATTGGAGATGAGTTTTGTTTGGGCTCGTTCCAAGGGGACGAGAGTTACAGAAGCTAGTGAGTTTTAGGAAGAGGAGAGTTCTGGAAGCTAGTGAGTTTTAGGAAGAGGAGAGTTCTTCATGTTTTTAATTTTTGACAGCCAGTTCATAGTTGATTATAATGTGAAATAGAAAAATATAGGATATATTTGTTGTCCTAAGGGGGAAGGTGTTACAGGCTTTGGTTTTTAGCACGTAGGACGCACAGATTGGTGTCACCTCGTTAGTCAGTATGTGTTACACCTGTGCTGGCTTGTCCATCTCGTTAGTGGGAAGGTGTTTCACCTGAGCTGGTCCAGGTTCTATTTAAGAGTGTCTGGCCCAGTGCTCCAGTTGTCTTGATAGATGTGGAGAGTCAACACCTTTTTGGTTTTCTTCCTGTCTTTAAGTTTGTTGTGGGTTTTTCTTTTGTTTGACTCTTCTTGGGCAGATTTGGTGGGTGTCTTTTATGTCCCAGTTGTTGTTACTAGTTAACTTTCAGTGTACACCCCCATAGTGTATTTCAGAACCCCTCCTAAAACCACACCTGTAGTTTTGGTTGTTGTCAATGACTCTTTGTTAGATCCCTCTTCTATGTAAAGGACATTTTTGGTTTTCTTTCTGAGAAACACAAACAATGGAGTAAAACAAGCTTCAAGATTGCATCCAATTCTTACTATTTTAATTGATGGTATTTCCATAGAATGCTCAGTCTTTCAGTTGTTAATCTTGTTTTTTTTTTATCCACTTATGTTTGATTGGTAAATAATTGTTTATTTTCATTTTTTCCTGTGAAGCCATTGCATTGCATCCATGTCTGAACTGTGCTGTATAAATAAAGCTTGTTTTGATAACATATTACCAAAAACACCACCCCCGGCTCTACCAGGGGCTTGAGGTGGTCTCCCACAGCTCTGCTTATGTTATGTGGCCTTGCTAATCCATGTCTTGACTGCCCCTGCAACACAAAAAGAAACACATTCAGTCATATTATATAAAACACTCAAAGTAATGGATATGGAGCATCTATGGCCTACATCTACACCTGGCACCTAAATGTGACTTCTGTCATCCGATCACTCTAAGCTGCATTAGGTTCAGATCTACCAGGATGGGCCTATGACAGTCTGGATGCAGTCAGGCCACTGAATAGAAATATTCAATGTAAAGAGATGGGGTGAAAAGTACACTTGACACAAATTACCTTCATAATATCAAAGAACAAATGTTTGTGTCTGAGGGGAAATTAACTTTCATACAGCCAAAAGGGGTGAGAAATTACACCAATATCAGTGAATAACTTGCACTAATGTAAATAAACATAGATGATGGAACATATTCCCTTTTGCTGACGTGATGAACCGCTAAGGGGACATACAGTATATCACAAAAGTGAGTACACCCCTCACATTTTTGTAAATATTTGAGTATATCTTTTCATGTGACAACACTGAAGAAATTACACATTGCTACAATGTAAAGTAGTGAGTGTACAGCTTGTATAACAGTGTAAATTTGCTGTCCCCTCAAAATAACTCAACACACAGCCATTAATGTCTCAATCGCTCAATCCCACCCTCACTGGGTCTTCAGAGGAAAGGAAGGCTGAGGGGGGATGGAAGGATGAATGGATCAGTCAGTCAATAAAGTGTAGAGCTGCTGTCTATGTTGTCTGACAAAATCACTATTTTAGTAGTTTATTAAAGTAAATTAGACTTTATGACCGCTGAATACCAACGATCAATCACTTAGATCATGTATTTTCAGGTAGAGATACATCCTTGGGACGTCCCTAGCCCGTCTAAATTGACATTTTAAAATGGTTAAGGTAGGGGATAGGGTAGGGATGTCCCAAGGATCCCGGATAGCATTGACCGTTGTGCATTCTTCTGTATCTTTTACATAGCAGGTGATGGGTTCTGACTTCTGAAATTGAAAATATTAAATATCGTTATTCATGTCACTGTTTGAGAGAGGGGAATGTAGAATGTTTACATTCTGTCAAAATGTCTGTAAATATCAGTAAGGAGGAGACTTAGCATAAAGGGTTAAATACCAGCGCTTGTGTCTTGGTCTTATGCAGCTGTGACTCAGTGGGTGAATAAACTTGGTTTGAGCTTTACTTATCGTCTGAGTTTTTACTCTTTATTTACAACTTAACTCGGGTGTAAAAGAAACACAGACAAGACAAGTAGGCGCGCAGTGGATTTTGGTCATTGTAGTTAATTACAACGTTTTATGCGCTAAACTATGTAGAATATTGGCCTGTTGGAAACTACAACTCTACAACATCACAGTTCATTCTGGGTCTGATTTATCTCAAGAGAAACTACAACACACTACTAGTTCACACAGTTCAGACTGGATCTGATTGATCTCTAGAGAAACTACAACTCCTTACTACATCACACAGTTCAGGCTGGATCTGATTTATCTCTGTGCAATGTTGTGAGGGAAAAATCGATGTTCGCCTCTTTAAGTTGATATGAATTCTAATGTGTTGTTTGTCTGGGTGTGCAACCACACACCCTCTCGGCAGACAGGCCAAAGGAGCATGGCTTGCCCCAATTCAGGGAACATTTGATCTACTTCAGAGGAACTGTGTCTAGAGTGATTTCCTGTTGTTTTGACACCTCACTGGTAAACTAGAATAACTAGCTGTTGCTACAGAACGAACAATTCAGTTAGTCTGTGTCTCGTTCTCCACACATGTACACATACCAAGATCACGTGTTTTCTATATGCACAAGATAGTTTGACTATATAAGACTTCAGAACTCCTTGTGTCATCGAGCTCTCGGCCTTCCACCTTAGAGTGTAGGGCTGACCAGCTACATTATTGAAATTCTTATCAAATAAAGGTTGATTGTATGAAGAAATAACAAAGTCTCTCCTGATTGGTTAGATTTTCCACCACAATGTGCAGTAGGCTTTTTCAATACCAACAACGATGGACCAGACTCGAAGTACAGAATGAATGACTGACTGCCCAGATCAACATCAGTTCACCGTCTCACCTCATACTGTATTGGAGCAGCAGCAGCTGACTGCCCAGTTCAACATCATAGTTTAGGAGACAAAGCTGAACGATTTATTATTATGTCTATGCTGTCTGACTATGTGTGTTTTTGCTATAAAGGATCTCAGCTGCAATGTGTAAGGAACTCTCAGAGAATTCATTGATAGACACTGAATTGATCTGAGAGTCACAGGGTTGTGATAGAGCTCATATAATTAAAGATGGACTTTGATAACTAACTGACTTGTGTGTGGTTTGCTCTCATGATTTGGTAAAGAGGAAATTTCCATGACACACCTTCCCACTAACGAGATGGACAAGCCAGCACAGGTGTAACACATACTGACTAACGAGGTGACACCAATCAGTGCTCCCTGCGTGCTAACGAGCTATACGTGCTAAATAAAGTCCAACCTCAAAACATAAATGTAAAAACCAAAGCCTGTAAAACCTTCCCCTTTAAGACAATATATCCTATATTTTTGATGGACGAGTTTGCTCACCACCAACAGAAAACAACTTCCATTTCCACTTCCAACTTCCATTATAATCAACGACAATGCTTCACCTTCAAAAATATAAACATGGCGTCTACTGGCTCGCAACAATTAACACGTATTTCTAAATAATAATAGACAATATTATTAATTTTCTAAATGTTCTTTACACAATCCGAACTCACAAGCTTCTAGAACTCTAGTGCACTTTTTATAAAAGTGGACTAATGAATGTAAAAATAATTAAACAATTGTCTTAAAATGAGCAAGAAAAATCATATTTTGTCTTGTTTTCACATTAGTAGTAACATCGATGATTGTAGGCTAGAAATAAGTTATTCATGTTGTTGAAACTCTAAGCAGTGTGCCAGAAGACCTTGGGTCTCCAATATAGGCCCCTTTCTGTGTTTGCTAAAATTGCGGCACGAGGGCGATGCACATGCAATTTAGTTGTAGAAACTCCTCCCTGCTAATGAGGAAACCGATAGTTATGGATGTAGTATATCTGCCTGCAGCAAAAATGGTGAACAAAGATATTAGTTTTTCACAATGTTTTCTGAATGTGAATGGGGGAAAACTCAGGGGAGTAACCTCCATTTACAGGTTGCTTATGAGTGCATTTCACACTACTTTGGATTATAATTGTAAGGCTCGTTTGAATGTCCTGCTTAATATAATGTTTGTGTCATCCTCGCAAGTCAACTGCTTTATATTTAAAAAAACACTTCAACCAGGAAAATACTCTTTGGCTAGCTTTTCCATCAGCCTGACAATGAGGGTTTGTAAACTAAGTGTTTGCCAAATTGGCCCATAACTTCACCTAACAACAACATAGACCTACTGTTGGGCCCATAACTTTACCTAACAACAACATAGACCTACTGTAGGACCCCAACGTCACCTATGTCATGATGTTTGTCATTTGACTGGCATTCAGACAATGATTTCCTGGATCAGCTGATGATAGTTGAACATGTGACTGTAACTAAACAGCTACAGTATTAAGAATGTGTAATTATTGAAGAACCACATTAATAACAGTATCCATTTGGGTGTTGTCAATAAAGTAAAGATTTTTTTAAATTATTTTTTACTTCACCAGATAGGCCAGTTGAGAACAAGTTCTCATTTACAACTGCGACCTGGCCAAGATAAAGAAAAGCAGTGTGACACAAACAACAACACAGAGTTACATGTGGGATAAACAAATGTACAGTCAATAACACAACAGAAATATTTATATACAGTATGTGCAAATGGAGTGAGGTAAGGCAAATAGGCCATAGTAACTTAGTAATTACAATTTAGCAAATGAACTTAAATAAAAACATGTGGATGAGGTAGGCAGTTGGATGGGCTATTACAGATGGGCTGTGTACAGCTGCAGCGATTGGTAAGCTGCTCAGATAGCTGATGCTTAAAGTTAGTGAGGGAGATATAGGTCTCCAACTTCAGCGATTTTTGCAATTCGTTCCAGTCATTGGCAGCAGAGAACTGGAAGGAAAGGCGGCCAAAGGAGGTGTTGGCTTTGGGAATGACCATTGAGATATACCTGCTGGAGCGCGTGATATGGGTGGGTGTTGCTATGGTGACCAGTGAGCTGAGTTACGGCGGAGCTTTACCTAGCAAAAACTTATAGATGACCTGGAGCCAGTGGGTTTGGCGACGAATATGTAGAGAGGGCCAGCCGACGGGGGCATACAGGTCACAGTGGTGGGTGGTATATGGGGCTTTGGTGAAAAAACAGACGACACTGTGATAGACTGCATCCAGTTTGCTGTGTAGAGTGTTGGAGGCTATTTTGAAAATAACATCGCCGAAGTCAAGGATCGGTAGGATAGTCAGTTTTACGAGGGTATGTTTGGCAGCGTGAGTGAAGGAGGCTTTGTTGCTAAATAGGAAGCCGATTCTAGATTACATTTTGGATTGGAGATGCTTAATATGAGTCTGGAAGGAGAGTTTACAGTCTAGCCAGACACCTAGGTATTGGTAGTTGTCCACATATTATAAGTCAGACCATTTAGGAGATGCATTTAGTTTTACTTGCATTTAAGAGCAGTTGGGGGCCACAGAAGGAGTGTTGTATGGCATTGAAGCTTGTTTGGAGGTTTGTTAACAGTTTCCAAAGAAGGGCCAGATGTATACACAATGGAGTCGTCTGCATAGAGGTGGATCAAGGAATCACCCGCAGCAAGAGCAACATCATTGATATATACAGAGAAAAGAGTCGCCCCAAAAATTTTGCCCTGTGGCACCCCCATAGAGACTGCCAGAGGTCCGGACAACAGGCCCTCCGATTTGACACACTGAACTCTGAGAAGTAGTTGGTGAACCAGGCGAGGCAGTCATTTGAGAAACCAAGGATGTTGAGTCTGCCGATAAGAATACGGTGATCGACAGATTCGAAAGCCTTGGCCAGGTCGATGAAGATGGCTGCACAGTACTGTCTTTTATCAATGGTGGTTATGAAATCGTTTAGGACCTTGAGCGTGGCTGAGGTGCACCCGTGACCAGCTCGGAAACCGGATTGCACAGCGGAGAAGGTACGGTGGGATTTGAAATGGTCGGTGATCTGTTTATTAACTTGACTTTCGAAGGACGGCCGGGGTGTTAAGCATATCCCAGTTTAGGTCACCTAACAGAACGAACTCTGAAGATAGATGGGTGGCAATCAATTCACATATGGTGTCCAGGGCACAGCTGGGAGCTGAGGGAGTCTATAAACAGGCAGCAACAGCGAGAGACTTTCTGGAGAGATTAATTTTTTTAATTAGAAGCTCGATATGTTTGGGCATGGACCTAGAAAGTATGAGAGAATTCTGCAGGCCATCTCTGCAGCATATTGCAACTCCTTCCTCTTTGGCAGTTCTATCTTGATGAAACATTTTGTAGATGAGGATGGAAATTTCTGAATTTTTGGTGGCCTTCCAAAGCCAGGATTCAGACACGGCAAGGACATACATAAAGGTTGGCGAAGTGTGCTAAAGCAGTGAGTCAAACAAACTTAGGGAGGAGGCTTCTGATGTTAACATGCATGAAAACAAGGCTTTTACAGTTACAGAAGTCAACAAATGAGAGCGCCTGGGGGAGACACAGGGCCTGGGTTAACCTCTACATCACCCGAGGAACAGAGTGGGATGAGGGTACGGCTAAAGGCTATCAGAACTGGTTGTCTAGTGCGTTGGGAACAGAGAATAAAATGAGCATATTTTTGGGTGTGTTAGGATAGATTCAGGGCATGTACAGACAGGGGTATGGTAGGGTGCCAGTACAGTGGAGGTAAATCTAGGCATTGAGTGATGATAGGAGGTTGCATCTCTGGAGGCACCAGTTAATTAAGCAAGGTGAGGTCACCGCATGTGTGGGACAAAAGAGTTCTCTGAGGCATGTTGAGTGGGACTAGGGGCTCTGCAGTAAAATAAAACAATGATAACTAACCTAAACAACAGTATGCAAGGCAAATTGACAGAGAGGGACATAAAACGATGCATAAAGCAATCACAGGTGTTGACTGGGAGAGCTAGCTAAGACAACAACAGGTAAGACAACAACAGTTCATCAGCTAAGACAACAACTGGTAAAATGGCGATGCATGGGCAGAGGGCCAGTTAACTACACACAGGGCCTGAATTTGAGGCTGGGGCCGACAGATAAACAAAACAAACAAAATGGAGTACTGTGATTAATGAACAGTCCAGCAGGCATCAGCTATGTAGCCAAGTGATCATAGGGTTCAGTGAAGAGCAATATATGAACCAGGGAAGCCGTTAGGTAGTCATTACTACGCTAGCCGGGAGAGGCGCCTGGGTCCAGGCTAACTGGTGCTAGATTCGGGACAAGGGCGACGTCCGGCAAAGGCCGGTTGAGGGCACATCGGACGGAATTACGTCGGCAGACCAGTTGTGATGGATCGGCGGGGCTCCGTGTTGACAAAGGGTCCAGGCCAATTGGCAAAAGAGGTATTGTAGCTGGAGTAATTTTGTTTGCTAGCCGGGAGATGCACCTAGCTCGAGGCTCACTGGTGCTAGCTTCGGGACAAGGGCGTTAGCCACTATAGCCAATCCAGTGCAAAGGTCCAGAGCTTACGGCAGGAATCCGGTGATGTAGTGGATTCTAGTCGTCTTAGTGAAGAGTCTGGGAGGCATCAGCTGTGTAGCCGAGAGATCATAGGGTCCACTGAGCAGGCCGGGAGATGGGCCTGGCTCAAGGCTAGCTTCGGGGCTGGGCCCCTCGGTGGCAGCTAGCTAGCTACGATTATCCGGTGTAATGGTCCAGAGCTTACGGCAGGAATAACATGATGTAGTGGAGAAAAACAGTCCGATATGCTCAGGGTTGATATCGCGCTGTGCAAACTGGAAGGTATTATCCAGGCTAAAAGCGGTTGGTGTCTGAGCTAAAAAGGTAAAGGCCGCTAGCAGTGGCTAACAATGACTAAATAGCTAGTAGCTAATCAGCTGGTTATCTTCTGATGGCTAGCTTCTGATGGCAGTTCTAGCTATAAGGTCTAAAAAATTGCAGATTCGTATCACATTGGGTGAGGCGTATTGCCGGAAGGTATATTTAAAATTCCCAGCGCAAGATAAGGAGCCACTAATTGATACATAGTTTAAGTGCATTTCAGAATACAAAAAAACTGTACGACAGCATGATCCCGTATTTAAGTTGAAGTTCATCATATGACAAGCGTAACGTTGTGACTATAACTACTGTTCCCTGAAGGAGGGAAACAAGGTACAACATACTATTAAATTCACACCTTGCTGGAAGCTCCACCTTTTACAGGTGATGAGCGTGATGCTCAGGTTTATTCCTTAAATTTAATACCACTCTTCACCGACCCAGGAAGGGGGTGTTGTACCTCGTTTCCCCCCTTCAGGGAACAGTCATTATAGTGTTTGGTTCTAATTTTTCAGAGTAAATAACTCATACTATGGGAAATACATTCATCCCCCTTGCTGACCCAAACAGATACTAAATGAAACGGTCCCTGGCAGACCACCCAGACCTAACCCCGCAAGATGCGTCAGTTGTCAATTTATTGTCTCTTGTTTGAAACACTCCTGTCAATGTTGAGTAAGAATGCACACTTAATTACGCATATAGAAGTAGGACTAGTCTACCCGGCCTGCGCGGAAATGTAGGCCTATAAATGTGCCAATTTGGGGATGTCTGATAGTATTTCTGTTTGTCTTAACGCACCACCACTAATGAGTTGTGGAGCTTCTCAAATACATTTTTTCTTCACCTCAAACAGCAAGTAAACAAAGTCTAATCAAAATCAAATGCGAATGACAACAGTTCCTCAAAGTATTTTCGTAAAACATTTCCAGCTCTCACCATTTCGATAACCACTTGGCATGAAAGGGAAAAATGTAAAGTTCTGATCCAGTGGAAATGTCATAAAATACCTGATGACTTCTTATCCTTTGCAAAAATAGCCGACAGCTATGTCTGTCCCGAACTCACTGGCGCAGGGAAACTGAGGGCCCAGAATATTTTATACAATGTTTCAAGTTTCAGAGGACCCTTTTGATAGTTGATACAATGTTTCAAGTTTGTTGTAGACAGGCCATGTGCAGCCAAAGTGATTTCTAGGATATTTATTCTTATCAGAATATTTTCTACCTGAAAAATGAAATGTATTTATTTGTTGGCTTTATGTACGCTATTTTTTTTACATAGTTGGCAATGGCAAAAAAAGTTACTTTTAGATTTGTAAAATGTTCATTTAGATTTAGATAGAATGTAGATTAATTACAGACAATAATTTTGAGATAACATTATAAATTAAATTGTTCCAAAAAAATGTGCATATGAAAATCATAACGGGCACACAGATTGGTAGAAATGGTTAGATAATTTGGCACTCCAACCGGAAAAGGTTGCCGACCGCTGGTGTAGTCTATTACTAGTCTATCTGTAGTTTATTAGTCTATTACTGAAAACTTCAGGAGCAGAACGGCAGAATTTACAAAGTCCAGCAGCGGGGGGCGGGGGCAGCGTATCCTAGTGGTTAGAGCGTTGGACTAGTAACCTAAAGTTTTCTAGATTGAATCCCCGAGGTGACAAGGTACAAATCTGTCATTTTGCCCCTGAACAAGGCAGTTAACTCACTGTTCCTAGGCTATCACTGACTTGCCTAGTAAAATAAAGGTAAAATACAAATTTTTAAAAAGGTTGTTGATGACTGGCTCCCTCTAGTCATTTGTGTGTGTTATTTCTTTAATCAAATAGCGTGCTTAAAGCATCAGACAAGTTCAGAACATATAGATTTTATACAAACACATTGGGCGATTTTTAGAAAGAACAGATGGCTCTTGGTTGACCAAGAGTTAGTTGTTAGTTAGTTGGGGACAGCACTAGAACATGATTTTGGGGCTCCCGCTTGAGGCATCACTACAGACACCCGGGTTAAACTATCATTATGACATCATGGATGGCCAGTCCTTGTATTTATAGTGTAGTGAATTCAGGGGGTAGCCCTGAGCTTAACTCAAACCTGTGTCCAGCGACTGTCAAGTCAACACCTTATAACTGTTACGCCAAGATGTCTGAACTTCTTGACGAGTTCGCTAGGTATTGGGTTACGGTTTCTAAAATAAATCAAATCAAATTTTATTTGTCACATACACATGGTTAGCAGATGTTAATGCGAGTGTAGCGAAATGCTTGTGCTTCTATTTCCGACAATGCAGTAATAACCAACAAGTAATCTAGCTAACAATTCCAAAACTACTACCTTATAGACACAAGTGTAAGGGGATAAAGAATATGTACATAAAGATATATGAATGAGTGATGGTACAGAGCGGCATAGGCAAGATACAGTAGATGGTATTGAGTGCAGTATATACATATGAGATGAGTATGTAAACAAAGTGGCATAGTTAAAGTGGCTAGTGATACATGTATTACATAAAGATGCAGTAGATGATATAGAGTATAGTATATACGTATACATATGAGATGAATAATGTAGGGTATGTAAACATTATATTAGGTAGCATTGTTTAAAGTGGCTAGTGATATTTTACATAATTTCCCATCAATTCCCATTATTAAAGTGGCTGGAGTTGAGTCAGTGTGTTGGCAGCAGCCACTCAATGTTAGTGGTGGCTGTTTAACAGTCTGATGGCCTTGAGATAGAAGCTGTTTTTCAGTCTCTCGGTCCCAACTTTGATGCACCTGTACTGACCTCGCCTTCTGGGTGATAGCGGCGTGAACAGGCAGTGGCTCGGGTGGTTGTTGTCCTTGATGATCTTTATGGCCTTCCTGTGACATCGGGTGGTGTAGGTGTCCTGGAGGGCAGGTAGTTTGCCCCCGGTGATGCGTTGTGCAGACCTCACTACCCTCTGCTTTCCAATTTGCTTACCGCCAGTGAACGGTTTCTCAAAACCATCTTACGGTTAAGTTACCTTTGGAACCATTGAATGCCTTAAGATGCGTTTGGGAAACCGGGACCAGGTATCCAGTTTCCTCCTCTTCTTCCTCCTCCTTTTTGGGTGTGGCAGTCATCTCCCCCTCTTTCACTCCAAAAACTGCATCCTGCTCTCCTTTTACTGGAACATCCTCCTCCTCTTTCACTCTGAACGTATCTTCCGATTCTTTCACAGTAACAGCCTCACCCTCCACTTCTTGTTTGACTGTGATATCCTCCTCTTTCTCCATCCAGCAGACCTCATCTTCTTTAGCAGGAGGAGAGTAGCTTAGTGACCTCATGGTCGAGGATGTTAGCTAGCTAGGCTAATGCTAACTTAACCAGCCCGCTAGCTGACGAATGACAACACGGTAAATATGAAATTTAATCGGATAACTAACTAGACGACAGAAGTGGGTTTAAAACACAGTGGCTAATATCAACTAAAGCGTCTAAAGAGCTGTATTGGTTCAGCTATGTTGTCTAGCAAGCGACCGAGGTGGCTGACTAACTGTTGCTGCTGTTGAAAGAAGCGTTCCGTCCACTAGATTATATGTTACACTAACAGCATTGCCTTAAATTCCAAGACTGCCACCTGCTGACTGGAGTGGGTAACGCAGTTGAGTTAAATGTAGATTTGAATTATTTTGTAACACCATGTAGGAGCAGTATAGACCTAGTCTGTTCATTATATACATCTACATGATGTATTGTTACACCATGTAGCAGCAGTATGGAGGTACAAATTGGTGAACAAATTGTTGACACCCATGATAAAGATGAGCAAAAATGACTTTATAAAGTACAGAATTCAAATACTGAGCTATATTGTATGTAAAAACAAATAAAGGAAATTATATTATTTTATACTGATACAATTTCTCAGAGAAAGAGATATAGTTTAACATGTAATTCTCAAAAGGTAGGGGTCTGAATTATTGCCACCCATGTTTTCAATACTCCAGCGCCCTCCCCTTGGGAGGATAACGACACTGAAATGTTTTATGAGATTAGAGAACACATTGGGTGGGATCTTAGACCATTCCAACATACAGAATCTCTCCAGGTCCTTGATTTCTTTTGTCTGCGCTTGTGGACTGCCCTGTTCAATTCAAACCACAGGTTTTCAATGGAGTTCAAGTCCGAAGACTGAGATGGCCATTGAAAATGTTGATTTTGTGCCCAATTAACCATTTCTTTGTGGATGTTGATGTGTCCTGCTGGAAGATCCATTTGTGGCCAAGTTTCAGCCTCCTAGCAGAGAGGGAACCAGGTTTTGGGCTAAAATATCTGGTAGTGGGTAAAGTTGATTTATTTATTTTATACATATATTTCTGCTCATCTTTATCAAGGGTATCAATAACTAGGTGATCATTTTGATATCTAGTTATTTGACTGAATCAGAAATACAGATGTGGAGTAAAAAACATCTGACCTAATCAAACAACACTTGTTGCTTGTTGTACGTGTTGATATAATATTCTTATTTAATGGAGAGGAAAAAACGTTTCCCTAAACTGATTTATAATATTATAATTAAATGAAGAAGAAAAAAAATTCCCTCCTCAGCTGGGTTTACTCCCTCCAGACAGCAGACGGCGATATGTGTCTTTCAGGCGATGTTTCTAGTGTGACGTTTAATCTAGTGGACGGAACGCTTCTTCAACAACTGCAGCCACCTCGGTAGCTCGCTAGCCAACAAAGTCGGAACATTCAAGTTCTTTAGACAATTTCGTGGTTTAATTTGACACTATGATTTAAACATACTTATGTGTAAACAACCAGCTACCCCATTTAATTTAATATTTACGTTGTAAGTCAACTAGCTGGCTGGTTAAGTTAGCATTAGTCTAGTCGCTAATGCTAACTAGCTATTATCCCCGACCATGAGTTCACTAAACTACTCTCCTCCTGCTGAAGAAGAGGTGGTCTGCTGGACGGAGAAAGAAACTCTCGTGAAAGAGGAGGAGGAAGAGGAGGCTGTTACAATACAGAAACAAGTAGAGGGTGAGGCTGTTACCGTGAAAGACGAAGAGAACGACGTTACAGTGAAAGACGCGTTCAGAGTGAAAGAGGAGGATGTTACCGTGAAAGAAAATGAGGATGATGCCGTTTTTGGAGTAGAAGATGAAGTTTTTGGAATAACGGATGAAGAGGGGGAGATTACTGTCACACTTGAGGAGGACGAAGAAGAGCAGACTGGAGATCTGATTAACACCAGTAAATACAGTGAGTACTATCTTAAACAGGGATACAAACTCTGCAATTGTTGAACTAGTGTGCGATTTTTAAAAGGGCGTTCTACACTTGAATATGTTTTTGTACTGTATGAATTGTTCATGACGTCCCCCAGGGATGTTTCACATTTTCCTTTTTTTTTTTTTTTGACAACTGCAGACTAGAAGGGGCGGCAGGGTAGCCTAGTGGTTAGAGCGTTGGACTAGTAACCGGAAGGTTGCAAGTTCAAATCCCTGAGCTGACAAGGTCGTTCTGCCCCTGAACAGGCAGTTAACCCAGTGTTCCTAGGCCGTCATTGAAAATAAGAATTTGTTCTTAACTGACTTGTATAGTTAAATAAAGGTAATACAAAAAAAGGAGTGAGTGATGTCATAGTAAGGCCTTCAAGTAGTTGGCTTGATGGGAAGTCGTGATGTCATCCAATAGGTGACTGATCTTCATGTGAATATTAATTATTATTTTTAAAATCCTTCCTGTTCTGTCAAGTTGGTTGTTGATCATTGCTAAAAAATACATTTTCAAGTATTGCAAGAGACTTTCAAGATGATTTAAGTCCAAACTGTAACTAGGCCACTCAGGAACATTCAATGTCATCTTGGTAAGCTCCTCCAGTGTAGATTTGGCCTTGTGGTTTAGGTTATTGTCCTGTTAGTACAGTTTTTTGTATTCAGATCTCTGAAATGCTCTCTAACTACGTAACATTTAGTGTCTCCTTATATTACGCTGGGAAAACAGTTTTCATTGGCACAGAAATCATAAATAATTTCAGAGTTTGCTAAATCCAATGGTTCTAACCGAGAGTCACCTTAACTTTATTGACAACACCCAAATGGATGCTGTCATCAATGCGGTTCTTCAATAATTACTCATAATTCTTAATACTGTAGCTGTGTAGTTACAGTCACATGTTCAACTATCATCAGCTGATCCCGGAAATCATTTTCTGAATGACAGTCACATGACAAACATCACGACATGCAACAACAACCAAAGTGCTTCTTCATTCATTACTCTGGTAAAGACAGTTATGCTGTGCTCCACGTTGGATCCAACATCCCTAACAAATTGGTGTTAATAATGTGTTATTGTCTGTGATTTATAGTAGGGTCTCGTTAGTGAAAACAGAGATACTTTGCTCTTAATGTGTAGAGAACTGTTCCTTGATGGATAGGCTATTGTACAACACACATAGCTTTTTTCCTTAATTCAGGGCATTTAGAATGACAACACATTACAGAGTAGCCTAGTGGGATTATTCACAAAATTATCTGGTGATCAGGTTATGAAATGTCATGACAAATACATTCCATGTTTCACCTGAAATATTAAATGATTTAAAGTCCTAGGTCTATGTTGTTGTTAGGTGAAGTTATGGGTCCTACAGTAGGTCTATGTTATTGTCAGGTGAAGTTATGGGTCCTACAGTAAGTCTATGTTATTGTTAGGTGACGTTATGGGTCCTGCAGTAGGTCTATGTTGTTGTTAGGTGAAGTTATGGGTCCTACAGTAGGTCTATGTTATTGTTATGGGAAGTTATGCGTCCTGCAGTAGGTCTATGTTGTTGTTAGGTGAAGTTATGGGTCCTACAGTAGGTCTATGTTATTGTTAGGAGAAGTTATGCGTCCTGCAGTAGGTCTATGTTGTTGTTAGGTGAAGTTATGGGTCCTACAGTAGGTCTATGTTATTGTTAGGGGAAGTTATGCATCTTACAGTAGGTCTATGTTATTGTTAGGTGAAACTATGGGTTAATTTGTTAAACACTTAGTGTACAAACCCTCATTGTCATGCTGATGGCAAAGCTAGCCAAAGAGCATTTTACTGGTTGAAGTGTTTTTTAAGTGTAAAGCAGTTGATTTGTGACAACACACACGTATTAAGCAGGAGATTCAAGCGAGCCATATAATTATAATCCGAAGTAGTGTGAAATGCACTCATAAGCAACCTGAAAATGGAGGCTATTTTTGCAGTCAGCCAATGATGACCCCTTGAGTTTTCCCCCACAGTGGTGAATTAGTGAATAGACACAGAGTTGAATGTGAGTTTCCTTGAGTTGCAGTAGTGTGCTGTAATATTCAGAATACATTGGGAAAACTTAAATCTAAGCTCACCATTTTTGGCCCATGCAGATATACTACATCCATAACTAGCGGTTTCCTAATTAACAGGGAGGAGTTTCTTCAACCAAATTGCATTTGCATCACCATCGTGCGGCAATTTTAGCAAACACAGAAAGGGGCCTATATCGGAGACCAAAAGTTTTTTGGCGCACTGTTTCACGGAACCCAAACCGGCTGTGCGCTTGCGCCATCGTGCATACCTGTATTTTGTCCCCTCACACCAAACATGATCACGACACGTAGGTTAAAATATCAAAACAAACTCTGAACCAATTATATTAATTTGGGGACACGTCGAAAAGCATTAGACATTTATGACAATTTAGCTAGCTGGCTTGCACTTGCTAGCTAATTTGTCCTATTTAGTTAGCTTGCTGTTGCTAGCTAATTTGTCCTGGGATACATTGAGTTGTTATTTTACCTGAAATGCACAAGGTCCTCTACTCCACCAATTAATCCGAACTTAAATGGTCAACCGAATCGTTTCTTGTCATCTCTCTTCCTTCCAGCCTTTTTCTTCTCTTGACTTTAAATTACAATTGGCAACTTTCATAAATTAGGTGCATTACCACCACTTTCGTCTTTCAGTCACCCATGTGGGTATAACCAATGAGGAGATGGCACGTGGGTACCTGCTTCTATAAACCAATGAGGAGATGGGAGAGGCAGGACTTGCAGCGCGATCTGCATCACAAATAGAACTGACTTCTATTTCAGCCCTTAGCAACGCAGACGCTCGTTGGCACGTGCAAGCAGTGTGGGTGCAATAATTGAATAATATAGATTTCTAATTTTATTTTGCAACGCGAGCGCATGCGAGCCTGTTAGGATTTAAACAACTTCAATAACTTATTTCTAGTTACTACTAATGTGAAAACAAGACAAAATGACTATTGTTGCTAACTTTACTGTCTTAATTGTCAAATTTAACAGACATCAATTGTTGTTCAACCTCATGGGAATGCTCTGGGCATCACCTTTTACCTGAAACAGTGGATTTCTGCTGTTGTGGGCTGTCTGACTGTCTGACTTTGTGATTCACACAGGATTGAGACGGGACTATCGTGGATCCTCTGGGGATCCTCAACAACATCATGATGCTGAAAAGGCAGAGAAAAGTCTCTCCAGATCAGAACTCCTCAAGAAACACCAGCAGAGACCTACAGGGAAAAAAACTCACTGCTGCTCTGACTGTGGGAAAATATTCAATTCTTCAGTAGACTTTAAAATACATCAAAGAATTCACACTGGAGAGAAACCTTTTGGCTGTGATCACTGTGGGAAGAGTTTTATTCGTCTACAAACCCTGAAATCACACCAGAGAATTCACACTGGAGAGAAACCTTATGGCTGTGATCAATGTGGGAAGAGTTTTACTCAGCTAAACAGCCTGATGGTACACCAGCGGGGACATTCAGGAGAGAAACCGTATAGCTGTAATCGATGTGGGAAGAGTTTTTCTACATCTAGCTATCTAACTATACACCAGAGAACACATACAGGAGAGAAACCATATAGCTGTAATCAATGTGGGAAGAGTTTTATTCGTCTACAAACCCTGAAATCACACCAGAGAATACACACTGGAGAGAAACCTTATAGCTGTGATCAATGTGCAAAGAGTTTTACTCACCTTAACAGCCTCATAGTACACCAGCGGACACACACAGGAGAGAAATCTTATAGCTGTGATCAATGTGGAAAGAGATTTTCTACATCTAGTTATTTAAAGATACACCAAAGAACACACACAGGAGAGAAACCACATAGCTGTAACCAATGTGGGAAGAGTTTCACTCAGCTAAACAGCATGATAGTTCACCAGCGGACACACACAGGAGAGAAAGTTTTTAAATGTGATCAATGTGGGAAGAGTTTTGGTACATCCGGATGTCTGAAGACACACCAGAGAACACACACAGGAGAGAAACCTTATAACTGTAGTCAATGTGGGAAGAGTTTTGGTACATCTGGATGTCTGACAACACACCAGAGAACACACACAGGAGAGAAACCTTATAACTGTAGTCAATGTGGGAAGAGTTTTACTACATCTAGCCAGCTGACTTTACACAAGAGAACACACACTGGAGAGAAACCTTATAGCTGTGATCAATGTGGGAAGAGTTTTTCACGGCCAGACAGCCTGAATATACACAAGCGGACACACACAGGAGAGAAACCGTATAGCTGTAGTAAATGTGGGAAGGGTTTTACTACATCTTGCCAGCTTACTTTGCACCAGAGAAGACACACAGGACAGAATCCTTATAGCTGTACTCAATGAGGGAAGAGTTTTACTTTGCTTAACAGCCTGGTGTCACACCAGAGAACACACACAGGAGAGAAATCTCTTAGCTGTAATCAATGTGGGAAGAGATAATATGATAAAAGATCTCTGACTAAACATCAGAAAATACATAAAGGAGTTGTTTCATGATATCAATGAATTAATTTCACAATATAGAATGTTTTAACATTGTAGTAGGAGTATTTTAATGTCACAATGTAGAATGTTTTAACATTGTAGTAGGAGTATTTTAATGATGTCACAATGTAGAATGTTTTAACATTGTAGAAGAAGTATTTTAATGATGTCACAATGTAGAATGTTTTAGCATTGTAGTAGGAGTATTTTAATGATGTCACAATGTAGAATGTTTTAACATTGTAGTAGGAGTATTTTAATGACGTCACAATGTTGAACCCTAAACGTTTACCACCTGTTCTATTGATTTTAGCCTCAGGGGAAAAATCCAGGCTCTGAAATGAAACTATTTAGGTGATTTAACAAAAAGTGAGTAACAAAAAAATAGTTGTGTTCCACTTAAAACATTGGTGACCCACTTGAATCAAAATGCAACACTTCAAAATGTAGCTAGCTAATTCTTCAAATTAACGCACTGATTGGTGTCACCTCGTTAGTCAGTATGTGTTACACCTGTGCTGGCTTGTCCATCTCATTAGTGGGAAGGTGTTTCACCTGAGCTGGTCCAGATTCTATTTAATAGTGTCTGGCCCAGTGTTCCAGTTGTCTTGATAGATGTGGAGAGTCAGCACCTTTTTGGTTTGCTTCCTGTCTTTAAGTTTGTGGGTTTTTCTTTTGGGTGCCTCTTCTTGGGCAGATTTAGTGGGTCTCATGGTGGGTGTCTTTTAAGTCCCAGTTGTTGTCCCTAGTCAACTTTCATTGGACATCCCCCATCGTGTCTTTCAGAACCCCTCCTAAAAAACAAGCTTATATTTTGATTTGGATATTTTAACATTTTAATCATTGGCAGTTCTTTAGGATGCTCATTAGTCTTTAAGTTGTTAACCTTGTTTTTTATCCTCTTATGTTGTGTGGTAAATATTTCTGTTTTTTCTTGTGAAGACATTGTGTTGCATCCATGTCTGAAATGTGCTGTATAAATAAAGCTTGATTTGATTTGAACATATTGCAAAACAAATTAACCCAATGACTGACCAATCAACAGACTCTTGGTCCATCTTAGTATGAAAATGGTATCAATCGCACTTTTCCAGCCTGCTGAAGGCGTGGTGGAATGGTAAACACCACCCCCGGCTCTACCAGGGGCTTGAGGTGGTCTCCCCAGTTCTGCTTATGTCATGTTCTGTGGCCTTGCTGTTCCATTTCTTGACTGCCCCTGCAACACATTTAGTCATATTATATAAAACACTCAAACGTAATGTATATGGAGCATCTATGGCCTCAGTTACACCTGGCACCTAAATGTGACTTCTGTCATCTGATCACTCCAAGCTGCATTAGGTTCAGATCTACCAGGATGGGCCTTTGACAGTCTGGATGCAGTCAGGCCTCTGAATATAAATAAGCAGCGTAAAGAGATGGGGTGAATGAGTGGGGAAAAGTACATTCTACACAAATTACCTTCATAATATCAAAGAACAAAATGTGTGTGTCTGAGGGGAAATTAACTTTCATACAGCCAAAAGGAGTGAGAAACTACACCCACATCAGTGGACAATTTGCACTAATGTAAATAATCATAGATAATGGAACCTTTTCCCTTTTGCTAACGTGATGAACTGCTAAGGGGACATAAATATTTACCATCTAAACCATGTGTGACCACTCACCTCTGGCTGTAGAAGTGTTCTTCCTAACCAGTCCCTCAACAGCTCTCTGACTCAGCTCCACCCTCACTCTGTCCTCTTCAGAGGACAGGAAGGCTGAGGAGGGATGGAAGGATGAATGGATCAGTCACTCAAAGGTTAGGGTTTAGGGTAGGGATGTCCCAAGGATTCCAGATAGCATTGACCATTGTGCATTATTCTGTCTCTTTTACATAGCAGGTGTAAAAGGAACACAGACAAGACAAGTAGGTCATTATGGTCATTGTAGTTAAAAAAAATAGCATCTAATTATGCCAATCTGTATGTGGGGTTGTTTGAGAAGAATGTGATTGTCAGCCTTAACAATCCATTCTAGCACCTCATCAGGCTCTGAAAAAGTCTTCATTGATGAAGTGTTCCTTCTATTCCAGGGGACAGCAGAGGAACTTCATCGATTCCACTCCTTGATCAATACAAGCAGTGAACATCTGAAATTCACCCTCACCTTTGATGAGCATGAACAAGTTACCTGGACATTTTTATTAAGAGGGAAGGGGGTGGCTTTAACACAGACCTATACAGGACGACCACTGACAGGAATTCCCTCATACACGGAGACAGCTTCCACCCTACACCCCATAAAAACTATTTGAACTTTTTTCAACTTGAGTAAAGAAAAAAAGAAAAATGTAAATTTTAATTTTAATTTTGTAAATTTAAAACAAAAACATAACTGTTTGTACTTATAGGTAACCAGATTGTGACTACAACTCAGTTGCTAAGTCTTTAACCACACTGTATCGTTACACTGGTGAGTTAAAACTCATGCTTCCTACCCTTTAACTTATTGTCTGAAAATAAAATCTACATTTTACTCAATTGCGTCCTGTCAGCAGATGTGACAAATGTTGCTGCCCTGTTTCCAATTGTCCACATGGCTGGGAGAACCTATTCAAGTAAGTAAATAGATTTTGAAAATGTGAAAAACCAAACGATGTATTATTAGCTAACTAGCTACAGTGCAGGCTAACTCAAATTAGCTGCTAAATAAGCTATCTAGTTGGCTAGCTATCTATATAACTAACTTCAAATACTGTAAGATAGCTAGCTAAGTGAATGAAATATCACCATCTACCTAACTTCTATCTTGATGTATTTATCACTTTAAAAAACAAACTCCAAATGCATTTGTAGGTAGCTAGCTAACAGCCATGGAGGGTGAAAGGATAGCAGCCCCAACTGTCAGTAGGAGAGGAGGCTATTCTGGATAGGGCAGGTACTTTGTGTTGTTCCTGTCCCTAGAAGTGAGGACGGAGATAAAATAGTAACATAATATTCAGTATTCAGACTATAATGAAGTCTGTTTCTTGTGAGGTTTTCTGTCCTCAGATAAAGAGCACTATGAAAGCCAGTCTACATATGAAGAGGTCCCAATGAAGAGCAGTGGTTTTCAGTCCTGGGGACTCAAAGAGGCACATTGTTGTTTTTGCCTTAGCACTGCACAGCTGATTCAAATGATCAACTCATCATCAAGCTTCAAGTGGTATTTATGTATTCATTTCTGATGCTATCCTTGATATGATCCTGTTATTGTCACATGCTACACATGCACATATGTGTGCCCATGCATCTATCAATCCAATGTTATCATGATTTGTTATCAGGGATATTATACTTTAGTAATCCACAATGACCTGGTGATGTAACAGTCTAATAATTACATCGTCTTCCATATTCCTACAGATACCTAGTAACTGGAGATTCCTTCAAAACGATTGCCTACAGTTACCGTGTAGGGCACTGCAAGGTTGGGTGACCAGGGTCATCTGGGACTGCCTCCTGGAGGAATTCAGGTGTGTGAAGGCTACCTGTGTCCTGCGTAAGTTCATGAGGATGGACACGAGAACCAGGAGGGGATCTGCTGCTTGCCGCCGTGTCCCAGAGGAGAAGTCTGCTGCTCTGCAGGATGTTTCAAGGATGGGGTCCAACAACGCAGCAAGAGAGGCAATCCGTGTGCAGGAGATCTTCATCTCCTACTTCTTCAAAGAGGGTGCTGTTCCCTGGCAACACCATAGACTACACTATGCACAACCAAAGGCTCTTTTAAGATCCATTCACATTGCAATAAGAGTATTCTTCCATTTACTTAGCTGTGTCAACTGCAGTTATTAAATTCACAGTTTCTCTCCCTTTGATTTCTACTTCTCATGTGAGGGTGCTGTTTAAGTAAGGGTGTGATGTCTGTGCAAGAACAAAACAGGCTATTTTAAATCACCCATATTGAAAAAATGTAGAACAATTAGACACCCTATAACCCACACCTACACACTCATGCATCAATCTGATTGATGGATTGTGTTGTGCAGTAAGCAGGTTCAGGTGTATAACTGTGGCTCCTTCCACCTTCAAAGAATAGGCAAGAGGGGCAACCATGGAGAATAGTAAGACACATCATTATTTCTATAACTACGCTATATTGTTTGTCCTTGTGTGTCCGTTCATGTTTTTCAGCATAAAGTCCTCTGCAGCCACTTAGTGTGGTGTGGACACCAGGTGAGGCCAAACACAGATTCCTGTTGAACACTGTCACTTTAACTACCTTATTTTCTCAATAACAGTCTCTCCCCTTCTCCCTAAATCCTCTAGGTTATATCAGCTGTGTCGGTGAACCCCTCCTGCATCTGAACTGGCTACATCGAGGGCACAGCATGATCAGATGTGAGCAGTTACATGGTCAGGTCAACAGGTATTATTAAAGATATGCTTTACATTGAAATACAGATAGAGATGCACTAGAACACACCTCCATCTCCATTAACTACATCACACCTGCCCAGACGCACTAGAACACACCCCCATCTCCATTAACTACATCACACCTGCCAAGACGCACTAGAACACACCCCCATCTCCATTAACTACATCACACCTGCCCAGACCCACTAGAACACACACCCATCTCCATTAACTACAACACACCTGCCCAGACCCACTAGAACACACACCCATCTCCATTAACTACACCACACCTGCCCAGACCCACTAGAACACACCCCCATCTCCATTAACTACATCACACCTGCCCAGACCCACTAGAACACACCTCCATCTCCATTAACTACATCACACCTGCCCAGACCCACTAGAACACACCTCCCTCTCCATTAACTATATCACACCTGCCCAGACCCACTAGAACACACCCCCATCTCCATTAACTACATCACACCTGCCCAGACCCACTAGAACACACCTCCATCTCCATTAACTACATCACACCTGCCCAGACCCACTAGGACACATCTCCATCTCCATTAACTACATCACACCTGCCCAGACCCACTAGAACACACCTCCCTCTCCATTAACTATATCACACCTGCCCAGACCCACTAGGACACATCTCCATTAACTACATCACACCTGCCCAGACCCACTAGAACACAGCCCCATCTCCATTAACTACATCACACCTGCCAAGACCCACTAGAACACAGCCCCATCTCCATTAACTACATCACACCTGCCAAGACCCACTAGAACACACCCCCATCTCCATTAACTACATCACACCTGCCCAGACACACTAGAACACACACCCATCTCCATTAACTACATCACACCTGCCCAGACACACTAGAACACACCTCCATCTCCAGCGCCCGCATCAGCACCATTTTATTTCTCTCTGTCACTTTCAACTTTTAGATAATAAAGCATTTCACCTTTCTATTGAATTACCGAACAGAGGATCAGTTGATTTCCAGGTTTTAATTAAGTATAGTATTTAAGATGATTGACGAGAAAAGTATCGTCCAACTCTGGGGTATCTCACTGCACACTCAAATGCCATGTCTTGAAATATACAGACAGACAGATTAAAAGTAATTTTACATTGTATAACAGTACTTCTGACAGCCAACTTTCTAACTCCGCCCATAACTTTTGGACGTTTTAACATTCCCAGAAGGATTATTGAGTCATTGTTAATTTTACACTGAAGACATGACTCTGCCGTTGTGCTGTAGAATTTGTGAATTTTGTCTCTTGTATAATAAGGGACTATCATTTGTCCCAACATCACAGGCCACAGACTTTGATACAGTTAAAGACTTCGAAAAGTTTTTCCGCAGTTTAAGATACAACAGAGTTTTTATTAATGGGGTTTCTCCTTGTTTACCTGACAATATAAATCCATTGAACTAGACAAGTTACCAGACAGGACATATTGCTAATGTTATTCCTATTGATAACCTAAATGACTATTAACTTGTGGGAGGTGGTGGTGATGACGGCCTATTGGATGACGTCGTCCATCGGGATTCCCCCAAGAAAGAAGACGCTCTGTATTGATCACTGGAGTCAGATGTGAAGGAGGAGGTTGATCATCAGGAGTCAGATGTGAAGGAGGAGGTTGATCATCAGGAGTCAGATGTGAAGGAGGAGGTTGATCATCAGGAGTCAGATGTGAAGGAGGAGGTTGATCATCAGGAGTCAGATGTGAAAGAGGAGGTTGATCATCAGGAGTCAGATGTGAAGGAGGAAGTTGATCATCAGGAGTCAGATGTGAAGGAGGAGGTTGATCATCAGGAGTCAGATGTGAAGGAGGAGGTTGATCATCAGGAGTCAGATGTGAAGGAGGAGGTTGATCATCAGTGAACCTCTAGGATTGTGGCTGGGCTGGCGTTTACACTTCCAGCTTGGTCAAATAATTTGATACATTGAATGTTGATATTTTGAACCTATGTTATATATTTGTACCTCCTGTTTCATGAAGTGATGTCACTGAGTACTGCCCTTATATATATATATATATACAGTGCATTTTGAACGTATTCAGACCCCTTCACTTTTTCCACATTTTGTTCCATTAATTCTAAAATGGATTAAATAATGACATCACAATACCCCATAATGACATCACAATACCCCATAATGACATCACAATACCCCATCATGACATCACAATACCCCATCATGACAAAGCAAAAACAGGTTTTTATAAAATGTTTCAAATGTAACAAAAACAACTGAAGTATCACATTTACATACAGTACCAGTCAAAAGTTTGGACACACCTGCTCATTCAAGGGTTTTTCCTTTATTTGTACTATTTTCTACATTGTAGAATAATAGTGAAGACATCAAAACGATGAAATAACTTATATGGAATAATGTAGTAACCAAAAAAGGGTTAATCAAATCCAAATATATATATTTTATAAAGCTGCCTTGATGACAGCTTTGTACACTCTTGGCATTATCTCAACTAGCTTCATGAGATAGTCACCTGGATTTCATTTAAATTAAGGTGTGCCTTGTTAAATGTTAATTTGTGGAATTTCTTTCCTTCTTGATGCGTTTGAGCCAATCAGTTGTGTTGTGACAAGGTATGGGTGGCTCTCATGAGGATTGCCACCGGAAAGGAAGACCCAGAGTTACCTCTGCTGCAGTTAACTGCACCTCAGATTGCAGCCCAAATAAACGCTTCACAGAGTTCAAGTAACAGACACATCTCAACATCAACTGTTCAGAGACTGCGTGAATCACGCCTTCATGGTTGAATTGCTGCATGAAAAAACACTGTGTCACGAACGTCATAGTGAGACCAAAGCGCAGCGTGATGTGAATAATTTTTTTAAATGAAAGACGAAAAAACACGAAGTACACTAACCAAACAAACAAAATAACAAGACGAACGTGACCGCTATCAAAACTGAGTGCTAACATGCAACATCACATAGACAATAACCCACAAAATATCCAAAGAGGATGGCTGCCTAAATATGGTTCCCAATCAGAGACAACGATAAACAGCTGCCTCTAATTGAGAACCAATCTAGGCAACCATAGACATACATAAACACCTAGATGGTAAACAACCCCATAAACCTACAAAAAACCCTAGACAGTACAAAAACACATACATCGCCCATGTCACACCCTGACCTAACCAAAATATATAAAGAAAACAAAGAATACTCAGGTCAGGGCAGGGCGTGACAGTACCCCCCCCCCCACACAAAGGTTCCTCTCTCTCTCCGGACTCCGGCCGCAAAAACCTAATCAAAAGGGGAGGGTCCGGGTGGGCCTTTTTCACGGCGGCGGCTCGGGTGCGGAACGTGGACCCCGCTCTGCCTCAGTCTTGGCCCACTTAGGTGGAGCCTCTGGAGCGGGGACCCTCGCAGCGGGCCCCGAACTGAAGATCATCGTAGAGAGCGCCACTGGACGGAAAGGCGCCTCTGGACTGAGGAGCGGCTCTGGCAGTTACTAGTCCAGCGGCTCAGGAGGGAGATTCCTGCATCGTCGGCATGACAGGCGGCTCTGGCAGCTCCTGGTTGGCTGACGGCTCTGGCAGCTTCTGGCTGGCTGATGGCTCTGGCACAGCTCCTGGCTGGTTGACGGTTCTGGCAGCTCCTGGCTAGCTGACGGCTCTGGCTGCTCCTGGCTGACTGGCTGCTCTGGCAGCTCCTGGCTGACTGGCTGCTCTGGCAGCTCCTGGCTGGCTGCCGGCTCAGGACAGACGGGAGGCTCTGGCGGCTCAGGACAGACGGGAGACTCTGGCAGCGCTGGACAGGCGGGAGCACCTGTAGGGATGAGACGGAGAGACAGCCTGGTGCGGGGGGCTGCCACCGGAGGGCTGGTGGCACCGGATAGACCGGACCGTGAAGGCGCACTGGAGATCTTGAGCACCGAGCCTGCTCAACCTTACCTGGTTGAATGCTCCCCGTAGCCAGACCAGTGCAGCGAGGTGGAATAGCCCGCACTGGGCTGTGCTGGCGAACCGGGGACACCATGCGTAAGGCTGGTGCCATGGATGCCGGCACGAGGAGACGCACTGGAGACCAGATGCGTAGAGCCGGCTTCATGGCACCTGGCTCGATGCCCACTCTAGCCCGGCCGATATGAGGAGCTGGAATGTACCGAACCGGGCTATGCACACGCACCTGGGACACAGTGCGCTCCACCGCATAACACGGTGCCTGCCCGATTCCTCTCTCTCTCCGGTAAGCACAGGATGTTGGCGCAGGTCTCCTACCTGGCTTTGCCACACTCCCTGTGCCCCCCCCCCCCCCCCCAAGACATTTTTGGGGCTGCCTCTCGGGCTTCCAGACACGCTGCCTCCTCATACCGGCGCCTCTCTGCTTTCGCTGCCTCCAGCTCTGCTTTGGGACGGCGATATTCCCCTGGCTGTGCCCAGGGTCCTTCGCCGTCCAGAATCTCCTCCCAAGTCCACTAGTCCTGCGTTCTTTGCCGCTGCTGCTGCTGACCGTTACCACGCTGCTTGGTCCATTATTGGTGGGTTATTCTGTCACGATCGTCGTATTGAGGAGACCAAAGCACAGCGTGATGTGAATACATCCTTTTAATAATAGATGAAAACAAACACGAAGTACACTAAACAAACAAACAACATATCAAAACGAACATGACCGCTATAAATACTGAGTGCAAACATGCAACATCACATAGACATACATAAACACCTAGATGGTAAACAACCCCATAAACCTATAAAAAACCCTAGACAGTACAAAAACACATACATCACCCATGTCACACCCTGACCTAACCAAAATATATAAAGAAAACAAAGAATACTCAGGTCAGGGCGTGACACACTGTTTACAAAAGCTTTGTTAAAGAACAAGAAGGACCACACAATGTTTACATAAAATGTGCTTTTCTTTCAAAAACAAGGACATTTCTAAGTGACCCCAAACTTTTGAACGGTACTATACATCTACAGCTCCCCATCCAACTTGACAAAGCTTGAGAATATCTGCAGAGAAGAATGGTAAAAACTCCCCAAATACAGGTGTGCCAAGTTTGTAGCGTCATACCCAAGAAGACTCAAGGCTGTAATCGCTGCCAAAGGTGTTTCAACAAAGTACGTAGTAAACGGTCTGAATACATATGTAAATATGATTTTTCAGTATATTCTAATAAATTAGAAAAAATAAATCTAAAAATGTGTTTTTGTTTGTCATTATGGGGTGCCGTGTGTAGATTGAGTATTTAAAAAATTTTGAAATCCATTTTAGAATAAGGCTGCCATGGTAATGTCAGAAAAAAATGGAACATTTCAATTCCAATTGTTACACCATGTAGGAGCAGTATATACCTAGTCTGTTCATTATATACATCAGAGAGAGAATAAAGTAGACAGCGCACGTCAAAGTAATTGATTTATGACCCTGTGTCATGATGACGTGTACATGTCCAAATATGGGCCTCCGGCCAGGCCATCCTGTATTGCATCCTTTGAAGTAGTCATGGTGATTGATGTCTAGGGGCCTGGTTGAACTGGGGGGGTTGAGTGTTTGAACTTTTTTAATGTGTATGGCCCCCACCCCCAGTTTTATTGCCCTTATGGTTGTTATCTATGAAGCAGGAATGTGTGTGTGTGTGTTAGAAACAAGGAATGTGTGTGTGTGTGTGTGTGTGTGTGTGTGTGTGTGTGTGTGTGTGTGTGTGTGTGTGTGTGTGTGTGTGTGTGTGTGTGTGTTAGAAACAAGGTCCCTTGGCATTGTGTCCATTTCAAGCTTTAAACAACAATTAAACAGCCATCTAAATAATGTCTCTCAGCCTAGTTTCCTATTTAGTTGTCTTTATATGTACAGGCACAGAGCTTCCAGATGGCTCCAGCCTAATGATTTTCAGGGCCTGCACACCTGGGGAGATTAGAACCCCAAAGAAAAGATCCTAAAGGTAATTTCAGATTCAGGTTTATCATGACAGCTTCTTTATGAAAGGCCTTTACTTATGGCTAAACAGCTTCTACACAGCTTATTAATTAATGCTGTGGGATGAAATTAGGTGTTCCTAGGAGGTCTTAAACAAATCTACAGTGAAACAAACATGTACACTTTACACACATATTTATTGACATTTAAAAAGACCACAGTAACAGGACAGAATTTGTGCAAATGCGACGAAATCTGCTGTGTAGTATTCGGTAACAAGCAATACGTGTTAAACATGTGGCACAGGCAATCATGACAGCCTCTTTATGAAAGGCCTTTAACTATGGCTAAACAGTTTTCTACACATCTTATTCATTAATGATGTGGGCATACCCAGAATTTACATGCAGGACGGTTGATCTACACATGGAGGGAAAACGTAAGGAGTTTTGATGGATCGGGCAAGCGACTTTGCGATGGTGAATTGGAAACGGATAATGGTCAGGGCTAACCGGACCCTTTATCTGTAAGAAATAGTAAACATGTTGAATTATAACGTGTGTTAAAATGTATGTACTAAATATTTTGAATTAAATCACGGGTTTTAAAAATGTATCTCACGCTTTAACGATAGGGGAAGAGGGGGTTTAGGGGGGTTATTAACTTTATGGAAAACAATATTCACACTATGTGGATTATAAACATGTACATACATAGAGAGCCAACACATCAAGATCTAACAGGGATGAGGGGGGATTCATAGTACAACAGGAGTCTTCTGTAACCTGCTGTTAAATATGTTTTACATACATCCACGACTGAATGGTTTCACAAACTACCTTTAAAGGTTTTGTAAGAAAGTTGTAACAGGCCTCATTCAACAGTCTAGAGATGAACCTAGAGACACCAAAAAACATCACTGTTTAGAGCAGCTTGGAGATTATTACCCATGTAAGTGGGGAGCAAAAGAGCGGATTTAACCAACTCTGTACAAACCCCGACACGGGGTATGATAACTCTGACGCGTACGTCTAATGATTATTGTAGATGTTTACAACTGAGGGAGTTGACAGTAGGTCAATGAGATGTATAAAGGCAAATTGACATAACGGACCTCAAAGACCAACAGCATACTTTATAATATAGAATGCAGGGGTGTGTACTGAACATGTAACCATTATAAAACAAAATGGTCTACGGTCAAATGCGTCTATAGTTTTTAATGAAGGGGTCGCTGCATTCATTTAGATTATTTCAACATAGTCTAGATCAGTCCACAGGTTGCATATACATTTTTTAGTATCTCAATATTGTGTTATATGTTGGTAGGTCTAATAAACAAATATATTGTATACATTGATAATATTATTTTGTCAGAAATTGAAGCCGTTGATACAGTTGTGTACTCTATCGCCCGCCCTGCTGATCGTGCTCTATCTGAACTACATTAAGCATTCATTATTTTGCATCAAATATTTATGGATCTTAAATTATTATAGAATACACAATATCTCACCCTTTAATGACAGGAAAATATCCTTTCCATCCAACACCCCGTTCTGTCACGAAGAAAAAAGACATTGATATCTCTAATCAGCGCCCGGTGCCCCCCACCCCGGTTGTAGACAGAATGTCTCGACATCCCCTCCTGTTGTTTGAATTCACCGCCTTTGTTCTCTAAAACAAATATACAGGGTGTTGCATACATGATATCTCCCGAAACAATCCCACCACGGCCCTGCAAACTCATTCCGTACTTTCTCGAGTTAGGGACAGAACGTGGAGCATATACTTTAACACTATGTTACCACAGCTTTAGCGCAAACCCACAGGCCCGAATATTTAGCTGCCAGGACAGATTAAAAAAGAGATGTGAATAAGTGAATCCCTCCTAATGGATATTTCTGAAGGCTACTGGACATAAGTGATTGGGAAAAGCGACTGTTAGACGTGGATTCTCAGAAGCAAACTGCGCCCTGCCCTTTACATAGCCCTTCACGTTCACACGAGTTTAGGCGTAAATCCAAATAATCACATACCCAAGAATATTTATATATTAAAAAAAGAAAAGTGCGCACTCTGAACGACTTGGTAAGACACCAGGCAGCAGTCCCAGAACAGATAACATAGTCTGTGAAGCCCTCCTAATGGATATTTCTGGAGGTATTATTATTATTATTTTTTTTTAGGTATGATGGATGACTTGGATGCATTAGGGACTCTGAACGACATCGGAGGAACCGATGAAACAGACAGTATTCTGTCTTTTTGTATGAAAGGTTTTCCAAACACTCCAAGAACAGAGAATTTAAACGTCCAGACAACTCCCCCGGGAACCTCAATCCACTCGCTACACATTCCATGCCCCAACAACCAACGCACAACTGTGGCCCAAGTGCATTGCGCAGAATCACCATAGGTATTAATTCTAGGCATTTACATGTATGTTTTTAAAAATGAAGACTATTTATACAATGAAACAATGTTTTTTTATTCACACTGTTTGTAAACAATAGCTTCTGCCCTCTTAGGGTCTACTTGACCCGCTTATTGATTAGAAAGTATGATTAGAAGCCAAGGCTGTGGAATATATTCTCTCTCACAGGCTATGAAAAAGACAAAAGCTAGGACATTGACTCCTCAGTGTTGAACTTATGCCCACTCTACAACAACCCAGTTTGTTATATGCCCCTGAGGATCATCTATGAACGTTGGAACATCTACAACTATTGAAGTTGCAAAAAGGGGGTTTCAGAAATACATTTGGTTTGCAGATATGTATTATTATAAAAATAATAACATTATTAGCATAATCTTTAGTATTATTATGTTACATGTGAGACAAGCTGAATTTAAAAACATATTTATGAGTTAGTTAATAAAGAAGCTGAATATAAAAAGTGTGGCTTCTTACATAGAAATGGGTCAACAAAGTGCATATAACAAAGTATTGAGATAAACTTTTGTTATTGACCAAATACTTATTTTCCACCATAATTTGTAAATAAATTCATAAAAAATCCTACAATGTGATTTTCTGGATTTTTTTTCTTCTCATTTTGTCTGTCATAGTTGAAGTGTACCTATGATGAAAATTACAGGCCTCATCTTTTTAAGTGGGAGAACTTGCACAATTGGTGGCTGACTAAATACTTTTTTGCCCCACTGTAATTGGTATATTTGGATAGGAAACACTCTAAAGTTTCCAAAACGGTTAAAATAATGTCTGAATATAACAGAACTGATATGACAGTCGAAAACCTGAGAAAAATCCATCCAGGAAGTGGGATTTTATTTTTATTTTTGTAGTTTTCCATTAACTGCCTATATAGATTCCATTGACTTAGGACTCAAATTACACTTCCTATGGCTTCCACTAGATGTCAACATTCTTTAGAAATAGTTTCAGGCTTATATTCTGAAAAATTAGAGTCAGACCACTCAATGAGTGGACCATTCAGTGTTCCAGAGATGTTTCATGCGCGAGACCGAGAGCACGCCTTTCTTGTTTACCTTTTATATTAACGTTATTGTCCTGTTGAAATGTTATCTATTATTTAGGCTAAAAACAACCTGAGGATTGATTATAAACATCGTTTGACTTTACTGATACTACTCAGATTTTTCGTCTGGCTGTTGTAATTGCCTTTACATTTTTTTTCTTCCTTTATTTAACTAGGCAAGTCAGTTAAGACCTCTTGGGGCTAGGGGCAGAATTTTCACTTTTGGATAAATAGCATGTCCAATTTCAACTTCCTGCTACTCATGCCAAGAATATAAGATATGCATATTATTCATAGATTTGGATAGAAAACACTCTGACGTTTCTAAAACTGTTTGAATCATGTCTGTGAGTATAACAGAACTTATGTAGCAGGCAAAACCCAGAGGACTAACTGTTCAGATTTTTGATTTTATCCCCCCTCTCTCTGAGTTGTCATTGTTTTCAGTTCCTACCGCTTCCACTGGATGTCACCAGTCTTTGGAATTTGGTTGAGGTTATTCCTTTGTGCAATGAAGAAGTACGCCAACGAGGAACTGGGTACACTGTTGAGAGTTGCGCAAGACGTAAAAAGTATCGCTGGTTTGTTTTCATTCCTGTATTGAACACAGAAAGACCAGTCTACAATTTGATCGATTATTAACGTTAAAAAATACCTACAGTTGTATTACAAAAGTAGTTTGAAATATTTTTGGCAAAGTTTATAGGCAACTTTTGTAAGCTGTTTTTTCTGGATCAAACACGCTTTATAAATGGACATTTTGGACGGAATTAATCGAACAAAAAGGACCAATTGTGTTGTTTATTGGACATATTGGAGTGCCAACAAAAGAAGCTCGTCAAAGGTAACGCATGTTTTATATTTTATTTCAGCGTTTTGTGTAGTGCCTGCAGGGTTGAAATATAACACTTGTATGTTTTATGAATTTTTATAATGAGTATTTCTGTTTTTGAATTTGGCGCTCTGCAATTTCACTGGATGTTGGCCAGGTGGGACGATAGCGTCCCACACCCTCTAGAGAGGTTAAGCATATCCCAGTTTAGGTCACCTAACAGAACGAACTCTGAAGATAGATGGGGGCAATCAATTCACATATGGTGTCCAGGGCACAGCTGGGAGCTGAGGGGGGTCTGTAACAGGCGGCAACAGTGAGAGACTTATTTCTGGAGATAATCATTTGTAAAATTAGAAGCTCGAACTGTTTGGGCATTGACTGGAAAGCATGATAGAACTTTGCAGTTCTATCTTGACGGAATGTGTTGTCGATGGGGATGGAAATTTCGGAATTTTTGGTGGCCTTCCAAAGCCAGGATTCAGACACGGCAAGGACATCAAGGTTGGCGGAGTGTGCTAAAGCAGTGAGTAAAACAAACTTAGGGAGGAGGCTTCTGATGTTAACATGCATGAAACCAAGGCTTTTATGGTTACAGAAGTCAACAAATGAGAGCGCCTGGGGACACACAGGGCCTGGGTTAACCTCTACATCACGCGAGGAACAGAGGAGTAGGATGAGGGTACGGCTAAAGGCTATCAGAACTGGTCGAATAGTGCGTTGGGAACAGAGAATAAAAGGAGCAGATTTCTGGGCGTGGTAGGATAGATTTCAAGGCGTAATGTACAGACAGGGGTATGGTATGGTAGGGTGCGGGTACAGTGGAGGTAAACCTAGGCATTGAGTGACGAAAAGAGAGGTTGCATCTCTAGAGGCACTAGTTATGCTAGGTGAGGTCACCGCATGTGTGGGAGGTGGGACAAAAAAGCTCTCTGAGCCATGTTGAGTGGGACTAGGAGATCCGCAGTAAAATAAAACAATGATAACTACCCTAAACAACAGTATACAAGGCATGTTGATATTAGAGAGACATAAAGCGAGGCATAAAGCAATCACAGGTGTTGATTGGGAGAGCTAGCTAAGACAACAACGGGTAAGACAACAACAGTTAATCAGCTAAGACAACAACAACAGGTAAAATGGCGATGAATTGGCAGAGAGGGTCAGTTAACTACACACAGGGACTGAGTTCGAGGCTGTGGCCGACAGATAAGCAAAATGGAGACCTGTGATTAATTTACAATCCAGCAGGCATCAGCTATGTAGCCAATTGATCATAGGGTCCAGTGAACAGCAATATATGAACCAGGGAAGCCGATATGGTAGTCTTTACTACGCTGGCCGGGAGATGCGCCTGGCTCGAGGCTAACTGGTGCTAGCTTCGGGACAAGGGTGTTAGCCACTATAGCCAATCCGGTGCAAAGGTCCAGAGCTTACGGCAGGAATCCAGTGATGTAGTGGCTTCTCGTCGTCTTAGTGAAGAGTCTGGGAGGCATCAGCTGTGTAGCCGAGGGATCATAGGGTCCACTGAGCAGGCCGCGAGATGGGCCTGGCTCAAGGCTAGCTTCGAGGCTGGGCCACTCGGTAGCAGCTAGCTAACTTCGATTATCTGGTGTAATGGTCCAGAGCTTACGGCAGGAATAAGATGATGTAGTGGAGAAAAACAGTCCGATATGCTCAGGGTTGATATCGCGCTGTGCAGACTGGCAGGTATTATCCAGGCTAAAAGCGGCTGGTGTCTGAGCTAAAAAGATAAAGGCCGCTAGCAGTGGCTAACAATGACTAAATAGCTAGTAGCTAATCAGCTGGTTAGCTTCTGATGGCTAGCTTCTGATGGAGGTTCTAGCCATAAGGTCTATAAAATAGCAGATCCTTATCACATTGAGTGAGGCGGGTTGCCGGAAGGTATATTTAATTTAAAAATGGAAAAAGAGATTGAAATATCTACAAAAGAATACTAACAAGTTTTGGCATATTTATTTTATTTCAAGTTTACTAAATAGTGTTGCCCTAATTACTTTTTCTATAATGAGCATGGAGGTTTCCCCTATCAACCAGTCATAGGTACTGGAGACAAAGAGCCCCGTAACCCAGCTGGGAATGGGACAGACGGAACACTTCTGTGGTAACAGACAGGGGCGATTTGTAATCAAATCTAATTCCCAGGAATGGGGTTCATATGAACCACAGAGACTGTGTGTGGGATAATAACATGGCCGTGTCCAACCCTGCTTGTTCCTTCGACTCCGCTACCAATCTCCAACAGGGCCCTCAACCTGTATCACTAGACACCTCATAGTGAGCTACAGGTAGGAATCAACAATGAATCCCAATAATGAGACACTTCTGGGGAGGGGTGTCAGCAACATTTAAAAAAATATATATATAGTGTTTTATGACGAACCGTTTTTTACAAATCCGTCAAGAAACCAACTTAGACGTTTACCGTGAAATGCTTTAATTACAAGCCCTTAACCAACAGTGCAGTTCAAGAAGAAGAAAATATTTACCAAGTACACTAAAATAAAAACTAATAATAAAAAGTAACACAATGATAATAACAATAACGAAGCAATATAGAGGGGGCACAGGTATAGAGTCAGTGTGCAGGGGTACAGGCTAATTGAGGAAATCTGAACATGAAGGCGTCGTGACTATGCATAGGTAACAAACAACCAGAGAGTAGTAGCAGTGCACAAAAGGGAAGGGGTTGGGGGGGTCCGAAACTTGGCCCGCCGGTACCGCTTGCCGTGCAGTAGCAGAGAAAACAGTCTGGAGACTGGAGTCTGACAATTTTGTGGGCTTTCCTATTACACCGACTAGTATATAGGTCCTGGATGGCAGGAAGCTTGGCCACAGTGATGTACTGGGCGGTTCGCACTACCTTCTGTAGTGCCTTAGGGTCAGATGCTGAGCAGTTGCCATACCAGGCGGTGATGCAACCGGTCAGGATGCTCTCGATGGTGCAGCTGTATTACCTTTTGAGGAGCTGGGGACCCGTGCCAAATCTTTTCAGACTCCTGAGGGGGAAAAGGTTTTGTTGTGCCCTCTTCATGACTGTCTTGGTATATACCCGCGTGGGTGATTGAAAGATGAACTGAGGTCCACACTCCAGTCCAGTTGATGGTGGTAATGCACCTTAAAGTTGGTTGCCAACCGCCATATAAAGTCCAAAGAAGAAAAAGAAGCCTGAAGGAAGGAGAAATGACGAGAAACCAATTTGGTTTACCATCGCGACTGGTTACCTATTTTGATGTGATATGAAAGTATTGTGTGAAATTATTTTGATGTGATATGAAAATATTATTTGAAATTATTCTGATGTGATATTTAAGTATTGTGTGATATGACTTATGTTGATGTGATATGATTTATGTTTCTAGAAACGTATCGCAATTGAGAATCGTTTTACATTTACATGGAATATTTTACTATTTTAGCTGCCAGAGCCAGTCTACCTCTGAAAATAACATAAAGTCCTTGGACCTCGAGGAGTAACGGGAGCAGCAATCACATGTAGAAACAATAACAAAGTGAACTCCCTGCCCGTTTCGGTAAAAAGCTGAGGGATGGAGCTGGAGAAATGCAACCATCCATGACATCAACACGATAGTTTTAACCATGTTTTGAGGATATACAGTGTTTGTTTATATTAACTGACAAACATTGGAGTAAAAAAAAGCTTATATTTGGGGTACGACAGTTGAACTAAAGCTCATGAGACATTTATAAGTGAATTCTTCAAGAAACAGATGGGTACATACCATTAATGTATACATCCCAAAATGGATGTAACAACTGCTGATTGCCCCTTTAAGACTACATATTGGGCTAATCTAATAGGAGATATTGAGGACTACCGTATTTCAGGCATCGTCATTGGATGCATTTAATCAACTGGTAACGTTTTGTTGCTAGTCCACTCTTGATGTTCTACACGTTACAGTGTAGCTTCAGCCATTCCTACAGAACAACATTAAAGTGTAGAACCCCTTTACTGCATATTGGTTCACCGACTGCAGAGACGGTACTTACTGGTGTTAAACAGATATCCAACCTCCTCTTCTTCCTCCATTATGACAGTCATCTCCCCCTCCTCCTTCACTCCAAAAACTGAATCATCCTCTCATGTTACTGTAACATCCTCCTCCTCTTTCACTCTGAACGTGTCTTCCTCTTCGTTCACTGAAATGTCTCTCTTCTTCTTTCACGGTAACAGCCTCACCCTCTACTTGTTTTTGTATTGTAACATCCTCCTCTTTCACCAGAGCTTCTTTCTCCGTCCAGCAGACCACCTCTTCTTTAGCAGGAGGAGAGTAGCTTAGTGAACTCATGGTCGGAGATGTTAGCTAGCTAGCATTAGCGATTAGCCTAGTTCTAAGCTAACTTAGCAAATCAGCTAGCTGACAAACAACGTAAATATATAATTAAATGGGCCAACGACTACATACGACAGAAGTGTGTTTAATACACAGCGACTAATATACACAAAAACAGTGTAAAGAGCGTGAATGTTGTAGCTATATTTGCTAAAAAGCTACCGAGGTGTCTGTTGACTAGCTGTTGTTGTTGAAGGAGCATCCCGTCCACTAGATTATACGTCACACTGGCAGCGTCGCCTTTCTATTTGTAGTCTTAGTGGCCTCCATCATACTTAATGGAAGAAGTTTATTATTATTATATGTAGTCTGAATCCGTGGAGCTACAGGGATTTGTAGATTTAGTGGCCTCTATCATACTTAAATGGAAGAAGTTTGTTATTATTATTATTTGTAGTCTGAATCTGTGGAGCTGCAGGGATTTGTAGTCTTTGTGGCCTCCATCATACTTAATGAAAGAAGTTTATTATTATTATTATTTGTAGTCTTGCATGTTGTCTACTTTGATGCTAATTAGCATGATCGGATCCGTGAATAAAGGATCTCCATTAGTTCCTGCCAAGGCAGCAGCTACTCTTCCTGGGGTACAGCAAAATAAAGGCAGTTATACAATATTAAAAACATTACAATACATTCACAACACACGGTGTGGCATCAGTCACCTTGTCCTAGAGAGATTCACATGGTTATCAAAACGTCACACCAGGGTAAGCCTAAACAAACACAGCCCTATGGGAAAAATGAATGGTGGAAAAACGATTGGAGCCATTTCCCTGTTTGACCTCTAGTTGTTATGGATATTATGACTCTACAGCGCCCCACAGTGGACGTGTCAAAATATGTTACATTCATAAAGCACACTTTATTTAACCTCAATGTCATTCTCTCATGCTCCTTCAGGCTCCCTAACTGGGTACAACTCTTTCCACAATGGGAACATTAGAAAGGCTTTTCTCCTGTGCGTGTCCTCTCATGCCTTTCCACGCTCCCAAACCACCTAAAACTCTTTCCACACAAGGAGCAGTGGTCAGGCGTCTCTTCTGTGTGTCTTCTCTTATGTGTTTTCAGGCTCCCTAACTGAGTAAAACTCTTTCCACACTGGGAGCAGTGATGTCGTCCTGCTGGTTTGGACGTCTCAGGGTCTGGTTCCCCTGAAGGACTCTTCCTGCTGTCAGAAGGAGAGTCTGGTCTCTCTCCTGTCAAAGACAAACAGATTATTTAAACAGAGACCTGAATGAAACCTCACATGATAATACTTCCTATGACGTTTAATCTAGACTAGATCCCTCAATCACTTGAACACCACAAGGAGGCGCTAGAGCCCGATGGGACGGCCAAACCCTCCCCTAACTTGGACAACACTGGGCCAATTGGGATACAGCCTGGATTAGAACCAGGGATTGTAGGGTCTCCTCTTGCACTGAGATGCAGTGCCTTAGAATGCTGGCCCACTTGAGAGGCCCTGCTTAAATATTTATATCCCGGAGTCTGACATCGTTCTGATATTTCTTAATTTCTTTCTTGTTATTTTGGGGATTTGTGTGTGTATTGATTTGTATTGGTAGGTATTACTGCACTGTTGGAGCTATAAGCATCAGCATTTCGCTGCACCTCTGATAACATCCGTAAAATATGTGTAAGCAACCAAAAACATTTGATGACAAGTCTGATTTATTTGGACAGTTTTTAGGCTGTAGAGACCACTATAATAAAATATATTGTGGACTACAGTATTTAACTAAAATAATATATTGGATGCATGATTAATGCCTTTTGTTGGTGGCCCGCTCTTTGATGGTATACACACGTTACAGTTTAGCTTCATCAATTCCTACATTATAAACAACATAATAAAGAGTAGAACTTACAGTTTAAACCTGCATCAGTTCAACAACTGCAGACAGTTTGTGCCCGTTTCCAAGATAGTACTGAATGTTGTTAATCAGATCCCTAGTCGCCTCCTCCTCCTCGTTCGATGTGACAGTTATCTTCCCCTGTTCCTCCGCCTCTTCTTTCACTGTAACATCCTCCTCCTCTTTCACTCTGAACGCGTCTTCCTCTTCTTTCACCGAAACGTATTTTTCTTCTTTCACTGTAACATCCTCCTCTTCCTTCTCCTCTTTCACAACAATGTTCTGCCACAGGCTCTCTTTCTTCGTCCAGCAGACCTCTTCTTTAGCAGGAGGAGAGTAGCTTACTGACCTCATGGTCGGGAATGTTAGCCATCCAGCTAGCTACTAGAAAGCTAAATATGGAATTAAAGGGGGTAACTAGCTAAACGGCATAAGCCGACAGAAGTGTGTTTAAAATATAGTGGATAATATACACCGAAACAGTCTAAACAGCTTGAATCTTTCAGCTATGTTGGCTACGGAGGTGGATGACTCGCTGTTGTTGTTGAAGTGTTTCGTCCACTAGATTATACGTCACACTAGCCGCGTCGCCTGAAAGACGCACATCGCCATCGACAGACACGCCTGCTGACGCAGTGGAGTGAAAAGTTGTGTTTTTCCAAACAAATCGTTTAAAATGTTTTATTATTAAATAATAATATTACATTGAGACATCCCGAAATGGGATGAACTACCTGAAATGGTCCAATAACAATCAGATTTGTGTTTTGTTGCAAAATGTTTGTGTGCCCTAAATCCCATCTTGGATTAATGATTCACTCAGACTTCTCATTCCTAACTCACAATATTGAACTAACTTGTTATAGTATTTAGTAATTGTTATGGCTCGATCTTGTAGAGTACAGATGTTACCATTTTTACAGATGCACGTGTTGATTAGTGCAGATTTGAATCAGTGAGAATCAAACTTGACATCTGACATCTACATCCACTTGACATCTTCATTTTTAATGAAGTTTCTGATTAATTCAGTCAAACTAACAGAAAATAATAAATAAGCAGCGACGTCACAATACATCATGTAGATGTATATAATGAACAGACTAGGTCTATACTGCTCCTACATGGTGTAACAATACATCATGTAGATGTATATAATGAATAGACTAGGTCTATACTTCTCCTACATGGTGTAACAATACATAATGTGCGGCTTTAAGGCAATGCTGTTAGTGTGACGTATAATCTAGTGGACGGAACGTTTCTTTCAACAGCAGCAACAGTTAGTCAGCCACCTCGGTAGCTTGCTAAACAAAATAGCCGAACCAATAAAGCTCTTTAGACGCGTACGTGTATATTAGCCACTGTGTTTTAAACCCCCTTCTGTCGTCTAGTTTGTTATCCGATTTAATTTAATATTTTCCGTGTTGTCATTAGTCTAGCTAGCTAACATCCCAGACCATGAGCTCACTAAGCTACTCTTGTCCTGCTAAAGAAGAGGAGGTCTGCTGGACGGAGGAAGATGGTCTGTGGGTGAACATTGTCGTGAAAGAGGAAGAGGAGGCTGTCACAATACAAAACAAGTAGAGGGTTACAGTGAAAGAAGAGGAGGATGTTACAGTAAAAGGAGAGGAGGATGCCGTTTATGGAGTGAGAGGAGGAGGGGGAGATGACTGTTACATCGAAAAAGGAGGAGGAAGAAGAGGAGGAAACTGGATATCTGGGCCCGGTTTCCCAAACGCATCTTAAGGCATCCGATGGTTCCAACGGTGAACTTAGCCATAAGATGGTTTTGAGAAACCGTTCCCTGATTAAAGACTTAGTAACTTAGATGTAGCCACAATTTGGTTACCTATAAGTACAAACAGTTATGTTTTTGTTTTATATTTACAAAATTAAAATGACATGTTAAATGTTTTCTTTACTCAAGTGTGTCAATTGGGTACTTTTTCCACCACTGTATTTTTATAACGATCCATTGCGTCATACAGCCGTTCCTCTGGGTAACCCTGCTGTCTGAAACACTCATCCAGACATTCCTCTGGGTAACCCCGCTGTCTGAAACACTCATCCAGACATTCCTCTGAATAACCCCGCTGTCTGAAACGCTCATCCAGCCATTCCTCTGGGTAACCCCGCTGTCTGAAACACTCATCCAGACATTCCTCTGGGTAACCCCGCTGTCTGAAACACTCATCCAGCCGTTCCTCTGGGTAACCCCGCTGTCTGAAACACTCATCCAGACATTTGGCTTGTTTGTCATAGTCACTCTGTGTACTACAAATCCTGTGTATGCAATTGTATTGGCTGATGGGGAGGTAATTTTTTAGGGGTGTAGGGTGGAAGCTGTCTCGAAGTAACAGGGAATTCCTGTCAGTCGGCTTCCTGTAATAGTCTGTGCTAAAGCCACTCCCCGCCCTCTTAATCAAAATGTCCAGGTAACTTGTTTCATGCGCATCAAAGGTGAGGGTGAATTTCAGATGTTCACTGCTTGTATTGATGAAGGAGTGGAATCGATGAAGTTCCTCTGCTGTCCCCTGGAATGGAAGGAACACGTCATCAATGAAGCCTTTTTCAGAGCCTGATGTGCTATAATGGATTGTTAGGGCAGTCAATCACATTCTTCTCTAACAAACCCCACATACAGATTGGCATAATTAGATGCTATTTTGAAACTACAATGACCATAATGCACTGCGTGTCTACTTGTCTTTATTTTACACCTGCTATGATTTCAAGGTTTTACTGCTAACCTACAAAGAATTACATTAGCTTGCTCCTACCTATCTCTCTGATTTGGTCCTGCCGTACATACCTACACGTACGCTACGGTCACAAGACGCAGGCCTCCTAATTGTCCCTAGAATTTCTAAGCAAACAGCTGGAGGCAGGGCTTTTTCCTATAGAGCTCCATTTTTATGGAATGGTCTGCCTACCCACGTGAGAGACGCAAACTCGGTCTCAACCTTTAAGTCTTTACTGAAGACTCATCTCTTCAGTGGGTCATATGATTGAGTGTAGTCTGGCCCAGGAGTGTGAAGGTGAACGGAAAGGCTCTGGAGCAACGAACCGCCCTTGCTGTCTCTGCCTGGCCGGTTCCCCTCTTTCCACTGGGATTGTCTGCCTCTAACCCTATTACAGGGGCTGAGTCACTGGCTTACTAGGGCTCTTTCATACCGTCCCTAGGAGTGGTGCGTCACTTGAGTGGGTTGAGTCACTGATGTGATCTTCCTGTCTGGGTTGGCGCCCCTCCTTGGGTTGTGCCGTGGCGGAGATCTTTGTGGGCTATACTCTGCCTTGTCTCAGGACGGTAAGTTGGTGGTTGAAGATATCTCTCTAGTGGTGTGGGGGCTGTGCTTTGGCAAATTGGGTGGGGTTATATCCTTCCTGTTTGGCCCTGTGCGGGGGTGTCATCGGATGGGGCCACAGTGTCTCCTGACCCCTCCTGTCTCAGCCTCCAGTATTTATGCTGCAGTAGTTTATGTGTCGGGGGATAGGGTCAGTTTGTTATATCTGGAGTACTTCTCCTGTCCTATCCGGTGTCCTGTGTGAATTTAAGTATGCTCTCTCTAATTCTCTCTTTCTCTCTTTCTTTCTCTCTCTCAAAGGACCTGAACTCTAGGACCATGCCTCAGGACTACCTGACATGATGACTCCTTGCTGTCCCCAGTCCACCTGGCCGTGCTGCTGCTCCAGTTTCAACTGTTCTGCCTGTGATTATTATTATTTAACCATGCTGGTCATTTATGAACATTTGAACATCTTGGCCATGTTCTGTTATAATCTCCACCCGGCACAGCCAGAAGAGGACTGGCCACCCCACATAGCCTGGTTCCTCTCTAGGTTTCTTCCTAGGTTTTGGCCTTTCTAGGGAGTTTTTACTAGCCACCGTGCTTCTATACCTGCATTGCTTGCTGTTTGGGGTTTTAGGCTGGGTTTCTGTACAGCACTTTGAGATATCAGCTGATGTACGAAGGGCTATATAAATACATTTGATTTCATTTCATTTCATTTAAAAGAGACAGAAGAATGCATAATGGTCAATGCTATCTGGAATCCTTGGGACATCCCTACCTTAACCCCTACTTTCACCATTTTAAATGTCAACTTCAACGGGCTAGGGACGTCCCAAGGATGTATCTCTACCTGAAAATACATGATCTAAGTGATTGATCGTTGCTATTCAGCAGTCATAAAGCCTTATTTACTTTAATGAACTACTAAAATAGTGTCTTTGTCACAGCAGCTCTACACTTTATTGACTGATTGATCCATTCATCCTTCCATGCCTCCTCAGCCTTCCTCTCCTCTCCTCTGAAGACCCAGTGAGGGAGGAGCTCAGTCAGAGAGCTGTTGAGGGACTGATTAGGAAGAACACTTACAGCCAGAGAGGTGAGATGTCACAGATGGTAAATATTTATGTCCCCTTAGTGGTTCATCACGTAAGCAAAAGGGAATATGTTCCATCATCTATGTTTATTTACATTAGTGCAAGTTATCCACTGATATTGGTGTAATTTCTCACCCCTTTTGGCTGTATGAAAGTTAATTTCCCCTCAGACACAAACATTTGTCCTTTGATATTATGAAGGTATTTGTGTAGAATGTTCTTTTCACCCCATCTCTTTACATTGCTGATACATATTCAGTGGCCTGACTGCATCCAGACTATGTCAAAGGCCCATCCTGGTAGATCTGAACCTAATGCAACTTGGAGAGATCAGATAACAGAAGTCACATTTAGGTGCCAGGTGTAACTGACACCATAGATGCTACATATCCATCACTTTGAGTGTTTTATATAATATGACTAAAAGTGTTGCAGGGACAGTCAAGAAATGGAACGGCAAGGCCACAGAACATGACATAAGCAGAGCTGTGGGAGATCACCTCAAGCCCTGGTAGAGCCGAGGGTTGTGTTTCAAGCCTGTTGAAGGAGTGGTAAAAGTGGGATTGATCCATTTGTTTGTTTCTGAGTAGTTGAATCCTTTGACATGGGATTGATACTGATTTTCATACTAAAGAGGGACCAAGACTCTTTCGATTGGTCGGTCATTGGGTTCATATATAGATCTCCCTCACTAACTTTAAGCATCAGCTGTCAGAGCAGCTTAACGATGATTGCGCCTGTACACAGCCCATCTGTAAATAGCCACACCCAACTACCTCATCCCCGTATTTTTATTTATTTTTGCTCCTTTGCATCCCAGTATCTCTACTTGCACATCTTTCACCCCAGTGTTTAATTGCTAAATTGTAATTATTTCACCACTATGGCCTTACCTCCTTACTCCATTTGCACACACTGTATATAGATTTTTCTGTTGTGTACTTTTGTTTATCCCACGTGTAACTATGTGTTTTTGTCGCACCGCTTTGCTTTTTCTTGGCCAGGTCACAGTTGTTAATTAGAACTTTATCTCAACTGGCCTACCTGGTTATATAAAGGTGAAATAAAAATAACATTTTGTTGTTGAAATCAAATCAAGCTTTATTTATACAGCACATTTCAGACATGGATGCACAGGAAAAAACAAATAAAAGAATGAAAATAAACAAATATTTAGTACACAATAAACAAGACTAATAACTGAAAGACTAATGGGCACCCTAAGGAAATTCCATTGATTAAAATATTAATAGGATGCAATATCCAACCCAAAATACAAGCTTGTTTTTTTTAAAGAGGGGTTCTGAAAGACACTATGGGGGTGTCCACTGAATGTTGACTAGTAACAACAACTGGGATCTAAAAGACACCCACCATGAGACCCACTAAATCTGCCCAAGAAGAGACAAACAAAAGAAAAACCCACACCAAATATAGACAGGAAGCAAAACAAAAAGGTGGCGACTCTCCACATCTATCAAGACAACTGGAGCACTGGGCCAGACAGTCTTAAATAGAACCTGGACCAGCTCAGGTGAAACACCTTCCCACTGACGAGATGGACAAGCCAGCACATGTGTAACACATACTGACTAACGAGGTGACACCAATCAGTGCAACGAAGACACATTTCAGTTGAACACATTCAGTTGTTCAACTGACTAGGTATCCCCCTTTCCTACGAGCTAAGGTCCAACTTGAAAATATAAATGGAAAAACCAAAGCCTGTAACACCTTCCCCTTTAAGACAACAAATATATCCTATATTTTTGTTGGACAAGTTTGCTCAACACCAACAAAAAACAACTTGCTGTCAACAATTAAAAACAAGGAAAAAAAACAGTTCTAAATATTAATATACAATATAATTGTACCCAAAAATTGTCAGTTGGTTGCATAAATAATTATTACTGAATGTTACATGAATTGTAAATATGAAATATCAAAACCAAATATACACCTCTTCGTTAATATGTGTTGGCAATAATTGACTTAATGGTGAGGCATGGAATAATAAAACATCTTTCGTCAGGCTTTTGTCAGGCTGAATGTTTGAAATATGGGATCATTTGAGACATGCTTCTTCAGTAAGTGGAATAAAGACAAGTAGCATTTGAATGTTGTAAAGAAATACTGGAGTGATGTAGGATTTTTAAGAAAATTGATTATAGACCAATGTATTATACTGTGTCCATGTGTTTATGCTGCAAGTATGTTGAAATTAAGTTGTTTTCCAGTCATTGAAAAAACAACCCGAAAATACATCTTTTCAACTTTCACTTTCAACTACAATCGAACATAGTCCTATTGTCTTTTCAATGACATTTTGCTAAATTGGAATAGCGCAATGTCAAAACACAGTTTTAACATGTCGAAATCAATAACCAATATGCAAAAAGTTCAGGATATATTGAAAACCGAAACATGTTGAAGTGTTGCGTTTTGATTCAAGTGGGCCACCAACATGGTAAGTGTAACACAATTGTCACTTTTTGTTAAATCACATAAATAGTACTCTTTCAATTCAGAGCCTGGATTTTTCCGCTGAGGCTAATATCAACTGAACAGGGGACAAACGTTTAGGTTTCTACATTCTGACATTCATTCAAATATTGCTACGACAATGTTAAAACATTCTACATTGTGACATTGATATCATGAAACAACTTCTTCATGTATGCATTTTCTGATGTTTAATCAGAGACCTTTTATCAGAGTATCTCTTCGCACATTGATCACAGCTATAAGATTTCTCTCCTGTGTGTGTTCTCTGGTGAATAGTTAGATAGCAAGATGTGGAAAAACCCTTCCCACATTGATTACAGCTAAAAGGTTTCTCTCCAGTGTGTGTTCTCTGGTGTACTATCAGGCTGCTTGGGTGAGAAAAACTCTTCCCACATTGATCACAGCCAAAAGGTTTCTCTCCAGGAGTGTGTGTTCTCTGGTGTTTAGTTAGACAGCTAGCTGTGGTAAAACTCTTCCCACATTGATTACAGCTAAAAGGTTTCTCTCCAGTGTGTGTTCTCTGGTGTGATTTCAGGGTTTGAAGCCCAATAAAAGTCATTCCACAGTGATCACAGCCATAAGGTTTCTCTCCTGTGTGTATTCTCTGGTGTATAGTTAGACAGCTAGATGTAGTAAAACCCTTCCCACAGTGATCACAGCTATAAGGTTTCTCTCCTGTGTGTCCCCGCTGGTGTACTATCAGGTTGCTTAGCTGAGTAAAGCTCTTCCCACATTGATCACAGCAATAAGGTTTCTCTCCAGTGTGTGTTCTCTGGTGTATAGTTAGACGGCTAGATGTAGTAAAACCCTTCCCACATTGATCACAGCTAAAAGGTTTCTCTCCTGTGTGTCCACGCTGGTGTACTATCAGGCTGCTTAGCTGAGAAAAACTTGTCCCACATTGATAACAGCCAAAAGGTTTCTCTCCAGAATGTATTCTCTGGTGTGACTTCAGGGTTTGTAGCAGAATAAATCTCTTCCCACATTGATCACAGGCGTAAGGTTTCTCTCCTGTGTGTGTTCTCTGGTGTATAGTTAGATAGCTAGATGAAGTAAAACTCTTCCCACATTGATCACAGCTATAGGGTTTCTCTCCTGTGTGTGTTCTCTGGTGTATAGTTAGATTGCTAGATGTTGTAAAACTCTTCCCACATTGATCACAGCTATAGGGTTTCTCTCCTGTGTGTGATCTCTGGTGTGATTTCAGGGTGTGTAGCAGAGTAAAACTTTTCCCACATTGATCACAGCCGTAAGGTTTCTCTCCTGTGTGAATTCTTTGATGTATTTTAAGGTTTGATGAAGAGTTGAATCTTTTCCCACAGTCAGAGCAGCAGTGAGTTCTCTTCCCTGTGGTTTTATGTTGGTGTTTCTTGAGGAGTTCTGATCTGGAGAGACTCTTCTCTGCCTCGTCAGCATCATGATGTTGTTGAGGCTCCCCAGAGGATCCACGATTGTCCCGTCTCTCTCCTGTGTGAACGACAAAGTCAGACAGATGCTTAAAGGCCCACAACAGCAGAAATCCACTGTTTACTTGAGGTAAAAGGTGATGCCCAGAGCTTACCCATGAAGTTGTACAACAATTGACGTCTGTTAAATTTGAAAGTCAAGATAGCAACAATAGTCAGATGTAGTCTTGTTTTCACATTAGTAGTAACATCGATGATTGTAGGCTAGTTGTTGAAATCCTAAACAGTGTGCCAGACGACCTTTGGTCTCCAATATAGGCCCCTTTCTGTGTTTGCTAAAATCAATGCGCACACAATTTGGTTGCAGAAACTCCTCCCGGCTAATGAGGAAACTGCTAGCTTTGTATGTAGTATATCTGCCTGGAGCAAAAATGTTGAGCGAATATTTTAGATTTTCACAATGTATTCTGAATATTAAGAGTGCTACTCAAGGAAACTCACAAAGTTCTGTGTCTATTCACTAATTCACCACCATGGGGGAAACCTCAGAGAGGTCTCATAGGCTGAGAGCAAAAATAGCCTCCATTTACAAGTTGCTTATGAGTGCATTTCACACTACTTTTGGATTATAATTGTAAGGCTCGCTTGAAACACCTGCTTAATATGTTTCTGTTATTGTCGCAAATCAACTGCTTTATACTTTAAAAATACTTCAACCAGTAATATTCTCTTTGGCTAGCTTTGCCATCAGCCTGACAATGAGGATTTGCACACTAAGTGTTCAACAAATTGGCCCATAACTTCAACCAACAACAACATAGACCTAGGACTATAAATCATTTCATTGTTCAGGTGAAACATGGAAACTAAAATTTCTTTGTCATGACATTTCATAACCAGATAATTTTGGGAATAATCCCACTAGGCTACTCTGTAATGTGTTGTCATTCTAAATTTCCTGAATAAAGGAAAATAGCTCTGTGTGTTATACAATAGCCTGTCCATCAAGGAAAGGTTCTCTACACATTATGAGAAAAGTATCTCTGTCTCCAAACAGGCTAACGAGACCCTACTATAAATCAAGCAGACAACAACACATTATAAACATCAATTTGTTAGGGATGTTGGATCCAACGTGGAGCACGGCATAACTGTCTTTACCAGAGTAATGAATGAAGAAGCACTTTGATTGTTGCTGCATGTTGTGATGTTTGTCATTTGACTGGCATTCAGAAAATGATTTCCTGGATCAGCTGATGATAGTTGAACATGTGACTAACTAAACAGCTACAGCTACATCATTAAAAATGATGTAATTATTGAATAACCACATTAATGACAGAATCCATTTGGGTGTTGTCAATAAAGTTAAGGTGACTCTCGGTTAGAACCATTGGATTTAGCAAACTCTGAAATGATTTAGGATTTCTGTGCCAATGAAAACTGTTTCCCCAGCGTAATATACGGAGACACTAAATGTTACGTGGATAGAGTGCATTTCAGAGATCTGACTACAAAAAACTGTCCTAACAGGACAATAACCTAAACCACAAGGCCAAATCTACACTGGAGGAGCTTACCAAGATGACATTGAATGTTCCCGAGTGGCCTAGTAACAGTTAGACCTTCAAGGCAATTTAAGTCCTATGGAAAGACTTGAACATGGCTTCCTATAGCAATGATCAACAACCAACTTGACAGATCAGGAAGGACTTTCAAAAGAATAATGAATATTCACATGAAGATCAGTCGCCTATTGGATGACATCACGACTTCCCATCAAGCAAACTCCTTGAATGCCTTACTATGACATCACTCACTCCTTCTAGTTTGCAGTTGTCTAAAAAAAAAACTATTTTCCTCAAAACATTTATTTGTTTCCCTTTAGTGTGTTTATACTTTACTGTATTTATATATCACTTTTCTACAGGAAAATGTGAAACATCCCTGGAGGACGTCATGAACAATTCATACAGTACAAAAACATATTCAAGTGTAGAACGCCCTTTTAAAAATCACACACTAGGTCAACAACTGCAGAGTTTGGTCATCCCTGGTCATCCCTACTGCCTCTGATCTAGCGGACTCACTAAACACATGCTTCGTTTGTAAATTATGTCTGAGTGTTCCCATGGCTATTTCTTAAATAGAAATACAAGATAATTGTGCTGTCTGGTTTGCTTAATATATGAAAGGTCAAATCATTTATAGTTTTACCACTGATACTTAAGTATCTTTTAGCAATGACGTTTACTTCGTATTTTACTGGGTGACTTTTACTTGAGACATTTTCTATTAACAAATCTTTACTTTTACTCAAGTATGAGAATTGGGTACTTTTTCAACCACTGTTCAGGACGTTTAGCACCCAATACCCAACATTCACTTGGTGGCTTGAAATAGGAGTGCTGAACTAGGATCTGTTTAGCATTTGTGAGTAGAATGAAGAACATTACTTTAACACTACTGTCTATAAGCTATCATAACATGTGGGTTTTTTCTTGGGGACAAGGTATCGGAACGCTTTTGAATGGTCTACAAAGCATGCCCCCAGGTCAAAGTTGGCTTTTTGCAGACAAGGATAACAACAACATAGTATGTTATCACAACTCTATTAAAAGGATATTCTATACAAGGTGTCACTTCAGCCCTTCTATTTGATGGGAACTAGCCCCTACCCCCCTACACACCTCAAGTTAGCTCTTTCATGCAAACAAAAGGCAACATCAAAAATGGCTCTCTAAAAAGGCTCTCCTCAGATTTGAACTGTCAAACTCTGGTTTGGGGAGCAAACAACATAACCACTACTCTACCGGAGAGACAGAATCTTTTTTTTATTTTTAAAATGCAGAGACCCCTTTTTCCCATGCTATTACCCAACAACCTGTTAAGGGATTTTTTTTATCAATAATGACTAATTATGTATACATTTCAATCAGGACTGACTAATCAGAATACTATTATGTTACTGTATATGTATGATAAAAAATGTAAAAATCCTAGTACTGAATATAATGTGTGTAAATATAATCAAGAATTAGAACAATGACTGTCTGTTCCTTGGTAGAAATGAATGAACTATATCGCCAGACTGGCTAGAATGCTTATCTACACAGGCTGACCTTGGCTCTAGACGATGTGGGAAGGCTTGAGAACTATACAGCCTTTGTACCAGTGTCAAGAAGAGACGGAACAGTTAGAAAACGCTGACGCCATTTTCAGTTTATAACCGGTGGTAAAATGTATCATGGGCAGTACTCTCGAGAATAAATGCTGCTGGTTGATTTTAAAGACGGGTCTCTGTCCATTTTATACAAATAAGAGCCTTACAAATTCTTATGAATTGACAGAGTGTTTAATTTTAATTGGGTATTACAACATACAGGAATTAAATTCCTCTAACACAACCGTATTCTAACCTTATTCTAAAATCAAGCTAGATTGGAGACTTATTTTTGAATAGAAATAATCAGTATACAGAATTTGACATTGAATGTAAAGAACATGGATTGAAAGTGAATTACAATAGTATTTTTTTTTAAACCCTGTAATCAATGATCATTTCTAAATACATAACTTGCCCAATCATGTCTAAGCAATGATTACTTCCAGTGAGGATGGAATTGCGCTATGACGCATAACCACAGTGGGCTACAGGCATAATCCACATAAGCAGTAGCCAGGGGGCCACCGACCATTATTATCATTATTATTTATTTTTTATCAGCGGTCACTTACTGTTGTGTTACAATAGTGAAATACACAAGGTGACATTTAGAGATTTTGTTGTGAATCAGCAGTTGGTTATCAAATAAAAGTTTGTCACATACACATATGTTATCGCACGGACAGCAAAATGTTGGTTTCTAGCTCCAACAATGCAGTAATACCTAACAATACAAAACACACAATCCTAAAAATGTATGCAGTAAATATCAGAACAAATATTGCCAGTCACAATTAGCCATGTCAGCTACAAAAATGTCGATTGGTAAGTTAGTCTAGCCAGTTATCTAAACTTCTTGTAATAATGGCCCGATACCGACTGGGCACGCAGGGGCAAGTGCCCAAGGGCCCTGACCTCCAGGAGGCCCCCAATGATTGTGTTAGACACTCTCACTCAGATATGGTTAACACTGCATAAATCTTGGCAAAATGTGTAGAATTGCAGCAAATTCACTGTAATACTGCACCTTTTCTCTGCTCCATGGCAAAATGAGTCTAATTGCATGAAATGTATTCAAAATTGCTATAAACCTTTCCCTGCAAAATGGCCACAATTGAAATTGCTGAATTATTTACATCTCTCTCCACCGTCAAGAGGGGGGAGGGCACTACAACATTTTGCCAGCGAGGTGGGCAGCCCCCAAACCAAATATTGGTTAGGGCCCCCAATAGCCATGTTAAGATCCAAATGAACAACATAACATGGACAGAGGGGGACCTGGGACTTCATCCACAAATCATCTCAGAGTAATTGCTGATCTAGGATGTGTCTATAATCTTATTTTTGTTGTAAACTGATCACTCCTACTCTGAGACACTTGATACGTAAGGCCCCAGGCTAGATTGAATGTTAACACTTGGCCCCTGGGGTTGAGTGGGGTCATATGGGTATCAAACTTCATGCTAATGAATTTACCTGGAGTAGGAGTAATGAGTTATTGCTGATGTGGACGAGGCAGAGGCTCAAGTATTTCCACTGTACAAGATATATGTGGAATGGTTACAGACAATATACAGGTGACAGGTCAAAAGTATATTATATGCAAATAACAGGATTGGGTTGTGTAGCTGACAGTAGTGGCTCGCTCAATCTTTACATATATCCCTCCTTTTGTCCTCCCTAGTAGTAATCACTGATTAGAAATGACTAGACGGGTTAAAGCCCTGTAGTGGAGCCCTGCCCATTCCTGTCTAAGCAATGATTACTTCAAGGAGGGAGGCGCCGACAGAGATGGCCGCCTCGCTTCGCGTTCCTAGGAAACTATGCACTTTTTTGTTTTTTTACGTGTTATTTCTTACACTAGTACCCCAGGTCATCTTAGGTTTCATCACATACAGCCGAGAAGAACTACTGAATATAAGATCAGCGTCAACTCACCATCAGTACGACCAAGAATATGTTTTTCGCGATGCGGATCCTGTGTTCTGCCTTACAACCAGTGCCACGGGATGGTTCCCATGCAGCGACCCAAAAAAACGACTCAGAAAAAGAGGGAAACGAAGCGGTCTTCTGGTCAGACTCCGGAGACGGGCACATCGTGCACCACTCCCTAGCATTCTTCTTGCCAATGTCCAGTCTCTTGACAACAAGGTTGATGAAATCCGAGCAAGGGTAGCATTCCAGAGGGACATCAGAGACTGTAACGTTCTCTGCTTCACGGAAACATGGCTAACTGGAGAGACGCAATCCGAAGCGGTGCAGCCAGCGGGTTTCTCCACGCATCGCGCCGACAGAAACGAACATCTTTCTGGTAAGAAGAGGGGCGGGGGCGTATGCCTTATGGCCAACGTGACATGGTGTGATGAAAGAAACATACAGGAACTCAAATCCTTCTGTTCACCTGATTTAGAATTCCTCACAATCAAATGTAGACCGCATTATCTACCAAGAGAATTCTCTTCGATTATAAACACAGCCGTATATATCCCCCCCCCAAGCAGACACATCGATGGCTCTGAACGAACTTTATTTAACTCTCTGCAAACTGGAAACGATTTATCCGGAGGCTGCATTCATTGTAGCCGGGGACAAGGCTAATCTGAAAACAAGACTCCCTAAATTTTATCAGCATATCGATTGCGCAACCAGGGGTGGAAAGACCCTGGATCATTGTTACTCTAACTTCCGCGACGCATATAAGGCCCTGCCCCGCCCCCCTTTCGGAAAAGCTGACCACGACTCCATTTTGTTGATCCCTGCCTACAGACAGAAACTAAAACAAGAAGCTCCCACGCTGAGGTCTGTCCAACGCTGGTCCGACCAAGCTGACTCCACACTCCAAGACTGCTTCCATCACGCGGACTGGGAGATGTTTCGTATTGCGTCAGCCAACAACATTGACGAATACGCTGATTCGGTGTGCGAGTTCATTAGAACGTGCGTTGAAGATGTCGTTCCCATAGCAACGATTAAAACATTCCCCAACCAGAAACCGTGGATTGATGGCAGCATTCGTGTGGAACTGAAGGCGCGAACCACTGCTTTTAATCAGGGCAAGGTGTCTGGTAACATGACTGAATACAAACAGTGCAGCTATTCCCTCCGCAAGGCTATCAAACAAGCTAAGCGCCAGTACAGAGACAAAGTAGAATCTCAATTCTTCCTGACGGGCCGCCCCCAGGTGGTGAGGGTAGGCAACAACATCTCCTCCCCGCTGATCCTCAACACTGGGGCCCCACAAGGGTGCGTTCTGAGCCCTCTCCTGTACTCCCTGTTCACCCACGACTGCGTGGCCACGCACGCCTCCAACTCAATCATCAAGTTTGCGGACGACACAACAGTGGTAGGCTTGATTACCAACAACGACGAGACGGCCTACAGGGAGGAGGTGAGGGCCCTCGGAGTGTGGTGTCAGGAAAATAACCTCACACTCAACGTCAACAAAACTAAGGAGATGATTGTGGACTTCAGGAAACAGCAGAGGGAACACCCCCCCATCCACATCGATGGAACAGTAGTGGAGAGGGTAGCAAGTTTTAAGTTCCTCGGCATACACATCACAGACAAACTGAATTGGTCCACTCACACAGACAGCATCGTGAGGAAGGCGCAGCAGCGCCTCTTCAACCTCAGGAGGCTGAAGAAATTCGGCTTGTCACCAAAAGCACTCACAAACTTCTACAGATGCACAATCGAGAGCATCCTGGCGGGCTGTATCACCGCCTGGTATGGCAACTGCACCGCCCTCAACCGTAAGGCTCTCCAGAGGGTAGTGAGGTCTGCACAACGCATCACCGGGGGCAAACTACCTGCCCTCCAGGACACCTACACCACCCGATGCTACAGGAAGGCCATAAAGATCATCAAGGACATCAACCACCCGAGCCACTGCCTGTTCACCCCGCTGTCATCCAGAAGGCGAGGTCAGTACAGGTGCATCAAAGCTGGGACCGAGAGACTGAAAAACAGCTTCTATCTCAAGGCCATCAGACTGTTAAACAGCCACCACTAACATTGAGTGGCTACTGCCAACACACTGTCAATGACACTGACTCTACTCCAGCCACTTTAATCATGGGAATTGATGGGAAATGATGTAAATATATCACTAGCCACTTTAAACAATGCTACCTTATATAATGTTACTTACCCTACATTATTCATCTCATATGCATACGTAGATACTGTACTCTATATCATCGACTGTATCCTTATGTAATACATGTATCACTAGCCACTTTAACTATGCCACTTGGTTTACATACTCATCTCATAGGTATATACTGTACTCGATATCATCTACTGTATCTTGCCTATGCTGCTCTGTACCATCACTCATTCATATATCCTTATGTACATATTTCTTATCCCCTTACACTGTGTATAAGACAGTAGTTTTTTTTGGAATTGTTAGTTAGATTACTTGTTCGTTATTACTGCATTGTCGGAACTAGAAGCACAAGCATTTCGCTACACTCGCATTAACATCTGCTAACCATGTGTATGTGACAAATACATTTGATTTGATTTGAGTTGCTCAGTAATTTGTATCAAACATCTCAGTTCTCCCAAAGTGCCCCCTTTCAATTCTCTGCATGAACAGGAAATATGGTGGAAACTCCTTTTGGGCCAATCTAATGCTTTTACATTTATGGCGAATAGTGAATCATATTATGTACGCCCTTCAGGAGAAGTGAGTGTTTGATGTCATTACACTAAATTGAAATATTGATCATAATAAGTGATTTCTTACAGACATCCCACCAAATGATGTTAAATATTTTTCAAAAGGACAAATTAAGAAAGACTACAAATGAAATGCATCACCCACACATATTCAATGTCTACATGAACAAATATAGCAATGTGTAGAATAAATTAGCAATTTCAATTGTCAATGATTGACATTTCCCCTCATCCCAAATCACACGTCATGTCTACATCAAGTAGCTCCTTTCCATCTAACTGCACCGTAGGTCGGCCCACGTGGGACAAGTGAGAGGGGGAAAAAAAATTGCACGCTAGATCAAACAATGAAAGTTCAGCAGGATGTCATCCAGAATGTGGAAATTTAAGGCCCTTTGCAAGGGGTCAAAGGTCACAATAGGGCAGAATGGAAAGTATCACCAATAACCAGAGACTGGATGTATTATTAGTGTATTTGTATACTGTTCTGCATATACACAAAGAACCTGGTAAATTTTTCCCCCGTTAGTTGGAATTTCTCTACCCCACACTGTCAGATAGTCAAGTTATAGTTGTCATAGTTCATGAATGTCATTGACAGGAAAGTTGTGGTTAGCTAATGGCCAACTTTCACCAAAATGGAGAAATGTGTTGTTCTTGTGTATATGTAAGACTTAAAGCATAATAAATGCAAAAAGTAACTAAATGTTTTCTGGTAGGGTCCACTACATTATAGGCCCTGTCCGGGGGAATCATAGGCCCAGTCCGGGGGAATCATAGGCCATTGGCCACAGTGTCTCCCTACCCATCCTATCTCAGCCTCCAGTATTTATGTTTTTTAGGAGGGGTTCTGAAAGACACTATGGGGGTGTCCACTGAATGTTGACTAGTAACAACAACTGGGATCTAAAAGACACCCACCATGAGACCCACTAAATCTGCCCAAGAAGAGACAAACAAAAGAAAAACCCACACCAAATATAGACAGGAAGCAAAACAAAAAGGTGGCGACTCTCCACATCTATCAAGACAACTGGAGCACTGGGCCAGACAGTCTTAAATAGAACCTGGACCAGCTCAGGTGAAACACCTTCCCACTGACGAGATGGACAAGCCAGCACATGTGTAACACATACTGACTAACGAGGTGACACCAATCAGTGCAACGAAGACACATTTCAGTTGAACACATTCAGTTGTTCAACTGACTAGGTATCCCCCTTTCCTACGAGCTAAGGTCCAACTTGAAAATATAAATGGAAAAACCAAAGCCTGTAACACCTTCCCCTTTAAGACAACAAATATATCCTATATTTTTGTTGGACAAGTTTGCTCAACACCAACAAAAAACAACTTGCTGTCAACAATTAAAAACAAGGGAAAAAAACATAGTTCTAAATATTAATATACAATCATATTTTTTTCTCCTTTTCCTAGAATCCTATTTTAGAATCCTAAAATTCACAAGCTTCTAGAACTCATGAGCTTCTATAACACTTGTCTTCCTACAACTGCAGAGTTTGTGCCCCTGGTCATCCCTACTGCCTCTGATCTAGCGGACTCACTAAACACATTCTTCGTTTGTAAATTATGTCTGAGTGTTCCCATGGCTATTTCTTAAATAGAAATACAAGATAATTGTGCTGTCTGGTTTGCTTAATATATGAAAGGTCAAATCATTTATAGTTTTACCACTGATACTTAAGTATCTTTTAGCAATGACGTTTACTTCGTATTTTACTGGGTGACTTTTACTTGAGACATTTTCTATTAACAAATCTTTACTTTTACTCAAGTATGAGAATTGGGTACTTTTTCAACCACTGTTCAGGACGTTTAGCACCCAATACCCAACATTCACTTGGTGGCTTGATCATCATAGGCCCAGTCCGGGGGAATCATAGGACATGGCCACAGTGTCTCCCTACCCCTCGTATCTCAGCCTCCAGTATTTATGTTGCAAAAGTTTGTGTCAGAGGGCTAGGGTCAATCTGTTATATCTGGAGTATTTCTCCTGTCTCATGCACCCTCTAATTCTCTCTCTCTTCCTCCCTCTCCCCTCCCAGAGGGCCTGAGCCCTGGAACCATGCCTAAGGACTTCCTGGCCTGATGACAACAACCTCTCCCTCAATGTGAGCAAGACAAAGAGGCTGATCGTGGACTTTAGGAAAAGGAGGGCCGAACAGGCCCCCATTAACATTGACAGAGCTGAAGTGTAGCGAGTCGAGAGTTCCAAGTTCCTTGGTGTCCACATCACCAACAAACTATCATGGTCAAAACACACCAACACAGTTGTGAAGAGGGCACGACAAAACCTTTCCCCCTCAGGAAACTGACCATCCCCAGATCCTCAAAAGTTCTACAGCTGCACCATCGAGAGCATCCTGAGAGATTGTATAACCGCCTGGTACGGCAACTGCTGGGCATCTGGCCATAAGGCGCTAGAGGGTAGTGCGTACGGCCCAGTACATTACTGTGTCAAAGCTTCCTGACATCAAGGACCTATATACTAAGCGTTGTCACAGGAAGGGCCAAACAATAGTCAAAAGAGCCCCCACCCCCCCAGTGTTTTTACACTGCTGCTACTCACTGTTAATTATAAATGCAAAGTCACTTTACAAATGACCTCAACTAACCTGTACCCCCGCACATTGACTCGGTGCCGGTACCCCATGTATATAGCCTCATTATTGTTATGTAATTGTCTTGTGTTATTTATGGATGTAATTACATTTTTTTACTTTAGTTTACTTAAGAAAATTTTTACGAAAATCTTAATATTTCTTAACCTGCAGGAGTGCTGATCTACGATCAAACCCACCCCTGTCCATATGATCTTATTCCAGAGACAACTGATTCAGAATGATCTAGGCAAAGCTGATCGAAGAAAAATTATCCTCTGTACGCATTTATGAAATGTCTCAGGCTAAGAATGCTGAACTGGAATCAGCCCCCCCCCCCCCCCCGTCAAAGTAATGTTATTCATTCTACTCACAAATGCTAAACAGATCCTAGTTCAGCACTCCTACATCAAGCCACCAAGTGAATGTTGGGTATTGGGTGCTAAACATCTTGAACAGTGGTTGAAAAAGTACCCAACTGTCATACTTTAGTAAAAGTAAAGATATGTTAATAGAAAATGTCTCAAGTAAAAGTGAAAGTCACCCAGTAAAATACGAAGTAAACGTCATTGCTAAAAGACACTTAAGTATCAGTGGTAGAAGTATAAATTATTTGACCCTCCATATATTAAGCAAACCAGATAGCACAATTCTCTTGTATTTTTATTTATTAAATAGCCATGGGAACACTCAGACATAATTTACACATGAAGCATGTGTTCAGTGAGTCTGCTAGATCAGAGGCAGTAAGGATGACCAGGGATGTTCTCTTGATAAGTGTGTGAATTGGACCATTTCCTGTCCGGCTTAGCATTCAAAATGCAAAAAGTACTTTTGGGTGCCAGGGAAACTGTATGGAGTAAAAAATATATTATTTTCTTTAGAAATGTGGTGAAGTTAAATGTAATGTTGTAAAGAAACAGAAATAGTAAAAGTACAGATTAAAAAAAACAGATATAAACGGAATGTTGAAAAAATGGTTGGTTAAGGGCTTCATTTCAGCATTTCACTGTAAGGTCTACACATGTAGTATTCGGCACATGTGACAAATTCAACTTGATTTGTTACACATGAAAACATGTTGCGAACCTGGTGTGACATGTTGAAGCTGTGCTGACACCTAGTGGACATCAAGAGGACCTACACTACACACACACTATAACCTTAAAACAGATAGGATGCTTTACATTAGTTGCTCTTTTTTATTAGACACTAATATAAATGTCCAATAAACAGACGTTCAAAAGTCGGAATGTAAAGCAAAAACGACTGGAAAGTTATTCAAAAGCAGCTGTAGTGAATCAAACATCTTGGGGTTACCTGAAATAGGTAAAAGTATATATTTTACATGTTCTAATTTATTTAATATTTATTTAACTAGGCAAGATGAACTCAACAACATCGACATAGACACAAGTTACCTGCTATATTTGGGAAACAGGATTAACAGAGAACTTGGCAAAATACAATGCATGTTTCTGTAGTATGAGTAGGTATATACAGTTAAATAGGTAAAAATTGTGTACAAGCCACCTAGCAAATAAAATACTGGGGCTTGCGGTCATTAGTTACATTTTAACCACAGCGATTCCCCAATTGAGGCGCAACAGAGTTCACCGGCAAATGCAGGAACACCGGAAATAATTACTAAACCAACGAACGAGAAATGGTAGATGCTACCAAAATGAAAGCACATTTTTCCGAATAAACGTGGTGAGTGAAAAACGTAATTACATAGCTCACTTCCTACCCGGTATCTCATTCTACTGTTATACGACTCTGTATGCGTTGTTTGTTGGCAACCTTGATATTTACGAAGTTTTTGGAACGGATTCCTGTTGGAACGTACCTCAAATTATACCCACCCTTTTATAAGATAGTACTCACTGTATTTACTGGTGTTAATCAGATCAATGTCCCTGTTTTATAAGATAGTACTCACTGTACTTACTGGTGTTTATCAGATCTCCAGTCTGCTCTTCTTCGTCCTCCTCTAATGTGACAGTAATCTCCCCCTCATCATCCTTCATTCCAAAAACGTCTTCATCTTCTTTCACGTCATCCTCCACTCCAAAAACTGCATCTTCCTCTTCTTTTACTGCAACATCTACCTCCTCTTTCACTCTGAACGCGTCTTCCTCTTTCACTGAAACGTCTTTCTCTTCTTCTTTCACTGTAACAGCCTCACCCTCTACTTCTTGTTTCACAGTAACATCCTCTTCTTCCTTCTCCTCTTTCACGACAATGTTCAGTCCCAGAGCTTCTTTCTCCGTCCAGCAGATCTCTTCTTTAACAGGAGGGGGGTAGTTTAGTGAGCTCATGTTCGGGGATGTTAGCTAGCTAGCTATCATTAGCGACTAGGCTAGTGCTAACTTAACCAGCCAGCTACTATAGCTGACTAATACAAAATAAGGTAATATTAAATTAAATAGGTTAACAAGTAGATACGACAGAAATGTGTCTAAAACACAGTAGCTAATATAGACCGAAAGCGTATTAAGAGCTTGAATCTTTCGGCTATGTTGGCTACCGAGGTGACGAGCTGTTTCTGAAGAACCGTCCAATAGATTATACGTCACGCTGGCAGCGTCGCCTGGAAGACGCACATCCGCTGACTGGAGGGGAAACGCAGTTGAGGATTATATTTTATTTTCAGACAAAGATTATTTTAAATGGATTTTATTAAATAATACTATTGTACTGAGACATACAAAGACAGGAATGTGTTGATGGATTAGTGCAAATAAAACGAATGTTTTCTACAGTACATTTAAGGCAGTTTAATTAAGTCAGTAGCCAGCTACTGTAGGTCTATTCTGCTCCAACATGGAGTAACAATACATCATGTAGATGTTTATAATGAACAGACTAGGTCTATACTGCTCCTACATGGTGTAACAATACATCATGTAGATGTATATAACGAACAGACTAGGTCTATACTGCTACTACATGGTGTAACAATACATCGTGTAGATGTATATAATGAACAGATTAGGTCTATACTGCTCCTACATGGTGTAACAATACATCATGTAGATGTATATAACGAACAGACTAGGTCTATACTGCTCCTACATGGTGTAACAATACATCATGTAGATGTATATAATGAACAGACTAGGTCTATACTGCTCCTACATGGTGTAACAATACATCATGTAGATGTATACTACCGTCCAAAAGTTTGGGGTCACTTAGAAATGTCCTTGTTTTTGAAAGAAAATCAAATGTTTTAATTTATCATTTATAAAAACCAGTTTTTGCTTTGTCATTATGGGGTCTTGTGATGGGGTATTGGGATGTCATTATGGGGTATTGTGTGTACATTGATGAGGGGGGGAAAATATATTTAATCCATGTCAGAATAAGGCTGTAACGTAACAAAATGTGGAAAAAGTGAAAGGGTCTGAATACTTTCCAAATGCACTGTATATATAGGGGCAGTACTCAGTGACATCACTTCATGAAACAGGAGGTACATAGGTTCACAATATCAACATTCAAAGTATCAAAATATATGACCAAGCTAGAGGTTCACTGATGATCAACCTCCTCCTTCACATATGACTCCTGATGATCAACCTCCTCCTTCACATCTGACTCCTGATGATCAACCTCCTCCTTCACATCTGACTCCTGATGATCAACCTCCTCCTTCACATCTGACTTCTGATTATCAAGCTCCTCCTTCTCATCTGACTCCTGATGATCAACCTCCTCCTTCACATCTGACTCCTGATGATCAACCTCCTCCTTCTCATCTGACTCCTGATGATCAACCTCCTCCTTCTCGTCTGACTCCTGATGATCAACCTCCTCCTTCTCGTCTGACTCCTGATGATCCTCCTTCACATCTGACTCCTGATTATCAACCTCCTCCTTCACATCTGACTCCAGTGATCAACCTCCTCCTTCACATCTGACTCCAGTGATCAATCCCCCCATTAATTAGAGCTGTCAGCTAAGTGGTGATCGATAATGGTGAGGGGTCAAGAGTTAATTCAGTTATGTTGTGTGACCTGTGAGTGTGTTAGTGAGTTGGAATGAACTTTTAAACTCGCTTAATTCTAGGTCAGGAGGAGGGGATTCATTAAGCAATGAAATTACGTCATGTTATTGTACATAAACTGTTCCTCGTGGTAACGTGGCAGCGCATTCCGAGAATAAATTCTGTTACCTATTATTGATAAGACTGGTCTCCGTCTATTTTATGCAAACAAGAATCTTACAAATTCTCAAAATAGATTAAGGGAATTCAATTAATGAAAACATATTGGAATAACTAAATTACAGTAACAGAAGTAATATGGAGGACCAGCCTATTCCCTATGATGTAAACTACAGCAGAAATAACTTCAAATGTGTAACTTCATATTAAACCAATCGTTTTCAGTTATGACTTGAGTGATTGTTGATGAATGATACATGAGAAACGAGACCAAGTTGAGACTCTGGACAAGGCGGATACGGTATAGTAAAGGCAGTTTATTCAAGAGTAATGATATCTGGCAAAGCGTGCTGCACGGCCCCGTTTCGTCAAGCTCTTAGTGAACTATTGGAAAAAAGAGCCCGGACACATGTCGTATAGTTCATTTTATACATTGAAATGACGTAGGTAGATTCTGGTAGTCCTGGCTTCTGGTAGGTTGCTTGTAGGTGATAGACAGTCTCCTCCAGCCTGGTGTCAGTATCCCATTGGTTCTCGACAGAGTTCTTTGTCTTTGGAGCCCATCCAGAAGGGGGGTCGAGTGTGTGTTTTAGGAATTTCAGTGTATATGTTCAGTGTATATGTTATCTCAGTCAGCCCCCCCCCGTACGGGGTTGTACCAGTGCGATTAGTATCTACAGAAGGACAGAGGGAGGGGAAGGTTATAACACAGTGTGCAAGCTATCATTTTGCATGGTTAGGCACAGGCAGACAACGGTCAGTGTATGCGTCATTACATGTGTTAATATGTTATTACAAATCCCCCTCTTCACATCTGAATAGACGTGACAAAAACTAAAAGTAAGAAAAAATAGAACAGGAAAATTGTAGTCCCCCTCTTCACGTCTCCAAAGAGAGAAAAGAAGAAAAAACTACTCATATGTGCATGTTTCAAACTCCACCAGAGGATCCTCCTGTTGTAGGAGGGGGAACATCAGTGCAGGGTCATTATTTGGTGCAATAGCCGAAGTAATAACTCGAGAGAGCAGGGAGCGGGCACATGGGATGCAACAACAGCCACAAAGGGTTAATATAGCAGCAAACACAGAGATAGAGACCAGAATAGAAGAGACCAGGACCTTATATTTACCAAATGCATCCATCCAGGAGTCCCACATGCTGGTATCAACCCCAGAGTGGGATTTCATTTTACCATTAAGGGTACGCAGGCCTTCTAACGCCACAGTGAGGCTGCCATCAGAGGCTGTGTTATTAGGGATAAATGTGCAACATTGCTCCCCAAACATAAAACATATCCCACCCTTCTCAGCCAGCAACATGTCAATGGCAATGCGATTTTGAAAAGCCATAAGGGAGGTGGCAGCCAGTTGACCATGTACGGCCTCAAAACCTTGTTGAGTCCAGTTACCTAATTTTTGGACATTGAAATGTATATAGTTAATGCGGTCAACATTTTTATTCACAGTGCACCACCAGCAGAGAGATGATTCAAAACCTGCGGCGACCTGGTCCACCAGCTTGTACTCATCAGGGACCCCCCTAGGAACACCTATGGCATCAATATATGTGGGATCCCCACCAGTCGGGGCTGCTTCCCGCTTGGTTCTGGTAGGCAGAAACTGTGGGTCCACAGCCTGTATCCGGGTCACCAAATCACCCACACCTATAGGGTAAACAGAGATAGGCAGCAGAAGTGTTACAAGCGCACAAGTACCCGTAGCATTATTGGGAGTTCTGTCAAAAAGCCGAGGTCCCCCACACCACCACCAGATGTCAGCCCTGATCACTGGCTTAAAACCACCAACTATTACGATAGTATTTGTACACCAACCCACAGGGAGCAAACCTAACTGTAGTATACCCCCTGTCATGTTAATACAGGAGAATTCGGCCCTGGCAACATCAGAGGAAAATACTGGTGCCCTGACCGTAGCGGAGACAACAGGGTAAACTGCATCCCACAAGGAGCAATTACCAGTCGGATTGTCTTTGTCCATAAGGGGCATTAAACATCCGATGTTGACAGTGGCCGGGACAATGCGGAGCAATGGTCTGGCACTCATGCAAACTACGCAACTAGTGGGGGTTGTATTGGCTGCTTGTTCAGTCAATAATAACCAATTGTTAGACAAACCTGAGACACCTGTAGCAACCCGAATGTTCTCATCCGGGGTAGGGGTAGTGACCACTAAAACAGCAGAACCCCACCCATCCCTGTGCTGGGGTAGGGTATGTGGCTTTGCCATATCGTCACGCACCGTCACAGAAGTAGGCTGTGGTTGTGGCGTAAAGCAGATATATAGTGTGAAATAGACTTCGGCCCTGCTGCTATCTACATATGGGGCCAACGTAAAAACCTGGCAACCCATAGTGGTCCCAGGCCGTACAATCAGCTTCATTTGAAAACCAGTGTGTGAAAGTGTAAGCCGTTTGCGCCAGGCAAGGACAACCCGTCCCTTGGAATAGCTGGACCAGTCATATCCTGTTTCCGCCACCAGGTTTTTCCAAGACCACTCACCATATCCCCCTTTGGTTATATACCAGTTAAAACTGGAATATGTCCAGGCAGGTAGCCCCAGACTATTTCGCGCATGACCCAAAAGGCTCCAAGGCAGGTAAGCGGTGGTGGTGGCATTGAAAGGCAAACACAAGGTGGTGCTCTTCAACTCCTGGGGGGTGCACTTAGTGACCCCCACCTCACGCCTAGAAACGGTATGGTCTTGTGGTAGATAAGAGGGAAGAGAGAGAGAGTTAGTTTCACCTGGCAGAGTAGAATTCAGTGTGTGAATCTGTAGTGGGTGCATCTGTTGGTCTATGAGCCATGTGAGTGTGCATACAGTGACTCCTCCTATGAGAAGAAAAATAACAAACAGGGGTCCCGAGATCCCCAAACGTTCCCAGGGGGAAAGGTGTGATTTAGTCAGGGAGTATGGGGCTGAACCTCCCATTTTCCTTGGCTAAATAGATGTAGAATTTGGGACCGAATGTAGACCACTTAGGTCAGTTCTGACTTCCGTCAGTGTGCGGGAAGGGGTTGGAGCTGGTGTACAATGTGTGAGGTGGTGCCAAGGTGCGCCCAAGTGTGGATGCCACCATATGTGTGAGACCCTCTGCAGGGTCTTTAGTTTGCCTTCGTGTGTGTGGCTATGTGCTTCTCGTAAAAGTTCTGGGTCCATCAGTGTGGACTGCTCCATGGGCATATGCTGAGTCTGTATAGATATTCACAGTATTTCCTTTTCCTCTGATGAGGGCCTGCGTCAATCCGATGATTTCACCTAATTGGGCAGGTGCTGGTTGAGGGATGATGGCTGATTCAAGGGTAACGTGTGAGCCGTCTGGGCCTGCTGCACCACTGCATAGTCCGCCACATTACCATTCTCTTCCTTATGGTTTGGTCAGTGGTGTGTTTCCCAGGTCGGGTCTTAGTTTCAATTCTTGAGCAGCTGTTTCGGTGCAGGAGTGAGGTAGCCCTTCTTCCGCGTTGAGAGCGTCAGCCATGTTCTTGTCCGTGTTATCTAACTTGGAGGAGTGGTACAGCAGCACCCTACGCTCCCCCTCTTGTTTCTGAAAAAGGACAGAGACCATGAACCCCTCCTTTTCAGAAACATCCAAATGGAAACTCTTGGAGTAGTCAGGGGAGGTGAGAGAGGCATCCGTAGAGAGGTCAGGTCCTTCTCTCGTGGTGATGGTGGGCAGCTTCATTGCCAAGGTGGGTATTCTCCTGACATACCCTGGAACGGCGCCTGCTGTGGTGGGTAGGAGGCAAATGGCACTGGGTGGCTGTATGCAGGTTGTTCACTCTGAATTCTTGATTGCGGCTGTGGTTGTGGCTGAGGGGATGGCCTGTAGCCACCCCTCCCTCTAGGTGGACCGTAGAAGGGCCTTCCTCCCCTGGGTGGGCACTGAGGTTGAGACAGTGGATATGGGCAGTCCCTGGAGTAGTGACCGGGCGTCCTACAGTTGTAGCAGACTCCCCCTCTAGGCAGTCCTGGAATCCATTGTGGCTGGAATGCAACCTGTGGTCCCCCTTCTGGTGCCATTGGCATTGGTGTTAAGTGCGCAGGGGCAGGAGCGGGTGCGGAGGTCTGCTGGACAGTTTGTTGCTGCATCATCTGGGTGACTCTTTTAGTGACTATATCGGCAATGTCTATAGATGCCTTGGCCACCATCTGTTTCTGTGGTTTGTCTCCCCTCTGCGCGTCTTTCAGTTGCAACTTCAAGAGCTCAACCTGGAGCTTTTGAACCTGGGATTCAGCTCCCCCTTTATCCTTGTGATGTTGAGCAACGTGATGATGGATGTGTGTGTTGAACTGGGTCAGAGGGAGGGAGATGAGGCCCACTGTGCCCCTCAACTGTGCTTTCACTTCAGTAGGACATCCATTCACCACCATTTCTTTCCACATGCTGAGTGTGGTAGCAGTGTGATCATATGGGTCTTCATGAACGGTTCTCCATGTTGTCTTTGCTCTCTCCAGGTAGGCTGCTGGTTGTTCCCCTGGATTGATGGTGAATGATGACAGGGTTGAGTGGTTTCGTTCGGTAGGGTATGCTCTTCTCAACTCAGCCCATAACTGAGTTCGGAATCATCCTAGACCTAGTGCAGCTGGGGCCGTGGCCAGATCTGCGTCTCTTATGAGAGCCATCATGGTGGTATGGTCTGTAGCTCTAGCCAACAGGGCCTTCATGTCTCCCAGACAGAGGCGTAGGCCAGAGGTAAGTGTCTGTAGTTGGAGGAGCCATGCAGAGGCACCCCCATGTAGACTGGGCAACTGTTCCATTAAAGTGGTGAGGTCTGTCATTTTCCAGGGTTGGTACTCTTCGTATTCTCCATCAGGAGTGGGCCTCAACGGCATTTGGAAGCCTGTCCTTCCTGTCTCTCCATGTTGGGGATCCCAGTCTGCTCTGGACGAGACCCCCCTGCTTCTTAGTTCTGAGAGCCTTACGGACTGTCTGACAGGTTCGATCAGGTCCGTCACTGTTCCTACCATTACCCCTTCCACATGGAATGTGCCACCCCCATGTTCAGCCTCGTCTATCATAGTTCTGGCTTGAGCTACAGAGTTCCGGATGTCCCGTCCCATTTCCTCCTCATCATGTCCAGGTCTACTTTCGTTTTCATCGTCTTTACTGGGGTGATCTCTTGACGAAGCCCCGACGGAACATTTTCCTTGTGACACCCACGACCCTTGATCATCTTCTTTACCTCTGCGTCCGTACCAGTCTGTGTTCGGAGTAGAGGAGAGCTGAATAAGATCGTGGCCCTCTCTCTTTAGGAGGCCCGGTTGATATCCACCTTCCCTTGGTTGTGGGTAGTTCGGCAGGGACCCACCTGGGCCTTGTAGTGCTGTGGGGCTTGAGCAATCGGGCCTTTCTTCACAGACGAGGAGGCCATCTTGAATACCCACAGTCATGTTCCTTTTTAGCTGTCCTCCCTGCACCATGAAGACCGGGGCCTGCACGGCGGCTGGGGTGGTGTGGGTTTTAAACGGGTTGTGTGGGAGGTGTGCGAATGGATTTTGTGAATAGGGAGGTGGCACTGCAGTCTTCTCTTCCTGTGGCAGTGGCGGGTATAGAGAGAGCGGGGCCGATGGGGTGGTCACGGTGGGCTGTGGTGTGTTGTGGTTGTTGATTGTGCCTTCGCTGACGTCAGCTGAGGTCCCAGCAAGCACGCCCATCATATAAGGTTCTTTGTGTGGGTGTGCCCTTTTTGTCTCCTCTATTGCCCATTTCCCTATTCTCAGCTCAGCCTCAGCTCTCTCCCTATCCTTTGTCCCTTCCTTCTTGAATAAATAGCTCTTATTCCTTTCTGCCTCACTTTCTTTCCCGTGCTTCACTGCTCCCTCTAGTTCTCTCTCCATGTAACCTGCCTGGGTCCATCTCAGCCTAATTCCCCCCATATCTTTTTTATCGATTTATACTCCTGTTTTCCTCCTGCCCTTTCCTGTATTCTCTGATCTAAGTATTCGTTGAATTTGAGTTTGGGAATGGTAGTTGTGGCCATTCTGTCGTTTAACTATGTCTGGGTTTTATGACTATCTTGGTGCACTTAGCCCGTCACTTGGTCAAAACCAGCGATGTATTCACGGTGCCGACACAGACTTATCTCGTGTCTCACCCTCGTGCACAAAGAGTTTTGTAGAATTACTATACTATAATATCGAAAAGGGATATTCGCGAGATAATTATGCGTCTAGGGTAGTTTATTGGAGTAATTCTACAACTTCACACATTTCTACTGCCTGGCCAAATGTTAGTGTCCCTAACGCCTACTTTTGGGTCAGTGACAATGCATTCAAATGCCTTCTATAATATTTGTCGAATTAATTCTAGGCAACACCAACAGCACAAAGGGGACAAAAATCAATTAGTTACACAGCACGGCGGCCGCACAACCCCGCCCCACTTTTGACTCGGCGGTCAAATTTAGAGTCGGTGGTCAGTATCACTCGGTCTCATGAAACGGTCAATCAGTGACATTAATCTGGAGAGATCAGGTTTAATTCCTTCACTCCTAGTCCAATTTTTTTAACTTATTAACTGATGCTCCTAGTAGGATGCCAACTCCACTAGTCCCAGTCTTGGCTATACGTCTCGATCAATTAACAAAACATTTCATAATCACATTCACATTCACATTTCATAGAGTCATCAAATTCCTCACTGTTACACCTAGTAGATTGCCACATCCACTATTGCCAGACTATATGAATAAGACTTAACAATGTATCACATTTCATTTCATTATGTCATCAAATTCTCACCGTTACACCTAGTTGATTGCCACATCTACTATTGCCAGACTATATGAATAAGACTTCATCAAATTCTCACCGTTACACCTAGTAGATTTTCACATCTACTATAGCCAGACTATATGAATAAGACTTCATCAAATTCTCACCGTTACACCTAGTTGATTGTCACATCTACTATTGCCAGACTATATGAATAAGACTTCATAATGTATCACATTTCATTTCATTTTGTCATCAAATTCCTCACCGTTACACCTAGTAGATTGCCACATCTACTATTGCCAGACTATATGAATAAGACTTGACAATGTATTTACACAGATATCATTACGGAATGCCTTTTGTTATCGGATCATTTTTCCATAAATTTAACAGGAATTTATACTCACTCCTCCAGTACTCCTGATCATAATTTGGATAATGACTATGATATAATATGCAGATTTTGATTTAACAGGTTTCTGCCTACCTTATAGTGTCGAGCTCTTTGATCAGTTTCCTGAGGCGAGTTGAATCCCCGATGGCTCCTGTAGACAGGTCGCCCGTCCTTCTAGAATCTGTCGTCAACTTGTCTTTTCTCTCATCAACTCTCTATGGACCGAATTCATGGGTTTAAACCATCCATCTGCTACCAATTTGTTGATGAATGATACATGAGAAACGAGACCAAGTTGAGACTCTGGACAAGGCGGATACGGTATAGTAAAGGCCGTTTATTCAAGAGTAATGATATCTGGCAAAGCGTGCTGCACGGCCCCGTTTCGTCAAGCTCTTAGTGAACTATTGGAAAAAAGAGCCCGGACACATGTCGTATAGTTCATTTTATACATTGAAATGACGTAGGTAGATTCTGGTAGTCCTGGCTTCTGGTAGGTTGCTTGTAGGTGATAGACAGTCTCCTCCAGCCTGGTGTCAGTATCCCATTGGTTCTCGACAGAGTTCTTTGTCTTTGGAGCCCATCCAGAAGGGGGGTCGAGTGTGTGTTTTAGGAATTTCAGTGTATATGTTCAGTGTATATGTTATCTCAGTCAGCCCCCCCGTACGGGGTTGTACCAGTGCGATTAGTATCTACAGAAGGACAGGGGGAGGGGAAGGTTAAAACACAGTGTGCAAGCTATCATTTTGCATGGTTAGGCACAGGCAAACAACGGTCAGTGTATGCGTCATTACATGTGTTAATATGTTATTACATGATTAAAGTAAACCACAGTTTTGGAAATACATAACACCATCTAACCATATATCAAAGAATGTTAGCTATATGCAGTTATCTTAACCAGCCAGCTAACGTTAGCTATTTAGCCAACTAGCTATTAGCCTAACGAGCATAGCCAACCTGCACGGTTATGGTCAGCGAGCTGGAGCACCAACTACCGGAGACCATTTAGAGCCCAACTAAAACATAACTGCAGATAAAAAGAGACAGAATGATGGACGAAATGAAGCTTCAGACGTCATTGATCACTGCTGATAAAAGTGGCACACTGCTTTGAAGTATACTGCTTAGCGATTTCGGCGCATGCCTCGTAGCTCCGGTATTAAATGTAACACGCGTGCTACAGGTGAGTGTTGTTATCGTGACTAGTGAGCTGAGTAACATCCATATCGAAAAGTTGACAAAACAAAAAGGAGCAACCATGTTAATTTCCTCTGTCGTCTTGAGCCCACAGCAAGAAGGCACCAGAGCCTACCGTGCTAACGAGTTCCCACTAGATAATACAACCACAGAGTTCATGAAAAGCATGAGGTGAAGCTTGAGCTAGATATCAACCTAGCGTGACCTTCCTGGTCTCTCAAGTCAGTGAGTCAACACAGAAAGGAGCAATGAATGGATAGTTAACTTATTTCCAAAGCTGCAATGATGGGACACACACAGTATGGATGAATGATCACTAGTGAGGGGATATAAATAGGACTCCCACAGCAATTCTCCATAAAACTGCTGTATAATATATTAACAAAAAAACGATTGAAATGTCTATCAAAGTTATTGTGATCGTATAGTGGATTTAACAATTCCTACTAATTCCTAATTTACTATAATAAATTAATCCATTGTTTCCATGTGTCTCATATTCACTACATCAGAATAAACTGTCATCCATTTTACTATCAAAATATATCAAATGAACCTGAAAAATTACTCAATGTCCTCCTCTGGTGGTGAATAAGTATAATACACCTGAACTAACAAAACCGGGCTAAAAAGCTGGCTGGTGTTCACGAGTTTATAAAACATATACTTTATACATTTGTCATAAATTGCCTGCATTGACGAGACACACAGTGTGGATGAATAATCAGTAGTCAACAGGGTAAAAATAGCACTCCTAAAGAAGATGCATTTTCCAGTTAGCTACCAACTTGAAAGAGGGAACTTTAGCATAAAACCCACATGGTAAACTGAGATTCGGCAGGTAACATATAAAGATAGCTGATAGCTTTATAGCTTTACACTGGCATACAAACTCAGTAGCACAGAGTAGATCATCCATATGACCTTGGGAAATAGTGCATTGTGGGTAGTTTAGAAGATTTCCCGAAATAAGTTAATAAATATGTAATAACGAAAAAATATAACTGTTTGTAATTATAGGAAACCATATTGTGACTACAACTAGCTTACTAAGTCTTTAACGTTTACTAATACCTAAAGTTGCATTACAAAGGTATTTCGAAGTGTTTTGTGAAAGTTTATCGTCGACTTTTTTAATTTAAAAAAATGACGTTACGTTATAAAACGCTATTTTTTCCTGGATCACACAGTCTTCATAGATCGATATCTAGGCTATATATGGACCGATTTAATCGAAAAAAAGACCCAATAGTGATGTTTATGGGACATCTAGGAGTGCCAACAAAGAAGATGGTCAAAGGTAATGAATGTTTTATATTTTATTTGTGCGTTTTGTGTAGCGCCGACTATGCTAATTATTTTGTTTACGTCCCCTGTGGGTCTTTTGGGGTGTTACATGCTATCAGATAATAGCTTCTCATGCTTTCGCCGAAAAGCATTTTAAAATTCTGACTTGTGGCCTGGATTCACAACAAGTGTAGCTTTAATTCGATACCCTGCATGTGTATTTTATTGAACGTTTGAGTTTTAACGAGTGCTATTAGCATGTAGCGTAGCACATTTGCATTTCCTGATGTCTAGATGGGACGTCTGCGTCTCAGGTAGGAGCAAGAGGTTTTAACCACACTGTGTTGTTACACTGGTGAGTAAAAACTCATGCTTCCTACACTTTAACTTGTCTGAAGATAAAATATACATTTTACTCAACAGCGTTACCCACTCCAGTCAGCAGATGGAGGTCTGCGACTTTAAGGCAATGCTGTTAGTGTGACGTATAATCTAGTGGATGGAACGCTTCTTTCAACAGCAGCAACAGTTAGTCAGTCACCTCGGTAGCTTGCTAGACAAAATAGCCGAACCAATAAAGCTCTTTAGACGCTTCAGTGTATATTATCCACTGTGTTTTAAACCCCCTTCTGTCATCTAGTTAGTTATCCGATCTAATTTCATATTTACGGTGTGGTTTTTAGTCAGCTAGCGGGCTGGTTAAGTTAGCATTAGCCTAGCTAACATCCCCAACCATGCGGTCACTAAGCTACTCTCCTTCTGCTAAAGAAGAGGAGGATATCACAGTAAAACAAGAAGTAGAGGGTGAGGCCGTTACTGTGAAAGAAGAGGAAGACGCGTTCTGAATGAAAGAGGAGGAGGGTGTTACAGTAAAAGGAGAGGAGGATGCAGTTTATGGAGTGAAAGAGGAGGAGGGGGAGATGACTGTTACATCGAAAAAGGAGGAGGAACTGGATATCTGGGCTGGGTTTCCCAAACGCATCTTAAAACCTGTTAAGGCTATGGCAGAATACTGCCCCCTTTGGAGGAATGCGTGCCCATAGTAAACTGACAAAAAATCTGTCAAAAATTGCTAATATATGCATATAATAAATATTATTGAATAGAAAACACTCTAAAGCTTCTAAAACCGTTCAAATTATGTCTCTATGTAAAGCAGAACTCACAGGGCAGCCATTCTTCCAAACTCTTTCTGTCAGCAGAAAAGTTGGCCCAACTTTGACGTCATCGCCCCCACCCTTCCCAACCAGCTACAGATCTGGGAACAGTTCCTATCTCTTCAGCGCGATGTCCTCTTTCAATGGGGCGCTTCATTGTGAAGATCGCGCCCTCACCCTTTGGCGGGAAGAAACCCTCGGGTCACGCAATAATACGTGCGCGCCTCGGTATTTTTCTCTCTCGGTTCCAAGATCCACCAAACGATATAGGCTTGTCCTTTCGGGCCAAGGATTTTTATGTATGTTTATAACATGTTTTAGCTCGATTCTGAACTTAGTTTGACCAGTTTAGTCGACATATAATATGTAATTTTGAAGTTTTGATGCGCAACCCATAGAATTTTGGGTGCATTTCAGCCGAAATTAGTCGCGTTTGATAACCCAAAGACACACATTTGAAAGGCAAACGCTGGTTTTGGTAAGTATGACTTCTTCCACGACTTCTGATCGAACAACGGCAAAGGTAAGGGAATATTTATGTGGTTATTATGTGTTTCTGTGGACTCCGAAATAGCGGAGCCATATTGCTAATCTATGAGCGCCGTCTCATATTATTGACAAGTGAACGAATTCTGTAACGTTAAAAATAAATGTAACACAGCTGTTTTATTAAGAAGAAGTGTATCTTTCTAACTATATGTAGAACATGTATATTTAGTCAACGTTAATGATGTGTATTTCTGTTATCTGGCAGAGTTAAAATAATTTCTCCGGACATTGTAGTAGCATTTTTTTAACATGACGTTCAATGTAAACAGTGATTTATGGATATAAATTGCATATTATTGAAAAAAACATAAATGTACTGTATAACATGTCCTATTCCTGTCATCTGATGAAGATTTTCAAAAGGTTAGTGAATTCTTTTTCTTTTAATCCTGCTTTTGTGATTGCATCTATTGTTCCACAAATATGGCTATGTAAATTAGCCTATCTTTTGGTGGTGGTTTGACATAAATATGTGCTATGTTTTCGCCGTAAAACATTTTAGAAATCTGACTTGCTGGTTAGATGAACAAGGTGTTTATCTTTCATTTGAGCTATTGGACTTGTTAATGTGTGGAGGTTAAATATTTCTACGAATATTTTTGCGTTCTGTGCGCCACTGTGTCAGTTGAGCAGGGGGGATGGTACCCCTAGAGGTACGTGTGGCGTGATGTCGTTAAAACCTCTTAGAGCTACACCCCTACTTTTTTCAATTTCCACCTGAAGACATACCCAAATCTAACTGCCTGTAGCTCAGGCCCAGAACCAAGGATATGTATATTCTTGGTTTCATTTGAAAGAAAACACTCTGAAATTTGTGTAAATGTGAATTGAATGTAGGAGAATATAATACAATAGATCTGGTTTAGATAACAGAATGAAACAACCATACATATTTATTTTTTTGTCGTATCATCATCTTTAAAATGAACAAGACAAAACAAACATTCAGATAGGATGATGGGAACAATTTCAGTGAAAAACAGAAGAGGGCACCAGTACTTGTGCAAAGTTTCAGAATGATAACTTCCAAAATGAGTGTGCTACATGACATTTATCATGAAGTCACCCAGGTGTCCCACACAAGTAGCCCAAATGTACCCAAGTGGCCAAATTGGTGAAGTTATTCATTTTGAATGGAATAACTATATACAAAATACCAAAATGGTATTCTAACACCCCCCCCCCCCCAAAGAAATGGAGAAAAAACATGAAAAAAATAAATACATTTACAAAATAACACTTAATAACACTCAATATTTGGAAGACCCTCAGTCCTCTACACAATATTGTGCTGCTGTTGCCAGGTGCAATAGCAGTCTCTTTCTGCTGTATAGCAGAGGGTCACCAAGCATGTGGTGCAGGTGATGGGGGACTTAATTTTGCAAAGAACACAGCAACACCTCCATGCTGTGCCCTTTGGGCCCTGAGGCACATTCATGCCTGCAGAAATAAATTGGGGCAGATGAACACCACTTGTGGCAGGAGCAGAAGGGACAGAGGTAGAGGGGCCAGAACGTGGTGCAGTGGTGCTGTAGCCAGCAAGCTCCTTGATGAGCAGCTCTCTGAAGGCAAGCTGTGAATTGGGGGGCTTTCTACAGGTCTTAGCCATTTCCTTGTGTAGGATGAATGCATTCACCACAGCAATGTCAACGAAATGATAGAAGGTCTTGTACCATTTCATCGTCTTATGGAGAACATTGTAATAGCCTATCAGCACATCTGACAGGTCCACACCTCCCATCCTCTTGTTGTAGTCCTTTATTGCAGTTGGAATGGGGACATTTTTTGCGGTCCATGCCCCAGTAGCGCTGAGACAACAGGTGTCCGGCTGGATGAACCAGCTTCAGTGAGGGATGGACACCTTGGCACTGGGGGCTCCCATCCGGAGTCAGTGTCACTGTGAAAGAAAATGTTCAGTTAGAATAGTTTCACATATGAGCCCTGTATCAACAGGTATAATAAACTGATATATATAGAGTACAGGGAACATAAGGTTGAATATATTATTATAGACCTGCTAGTTCTACTGTCTCATTTATATTATGACAGACCAGCTAGATCTACTGTCTTTATTATATTACAACAGACCCACAACAATGGCCAAAAGTGAAATGGAGACAGTAGATGCAGCTGGTCTGTCATAATATAAATGAGACAGAAACATCTCGGCCATGCTCCTTCTAATCCACAATATGTATATATACACACAGGCTATGGGTCATACACATACATACAAACATACCCCCACCCACAATGTATAACCAACGTGAACTTTACACCTTTCATTACATTTTATATATTCCTCCTAAAATGTAAAAAAAAAAATCACAAATAATATTTTATATTATTAATTTCAAACAACTGCATTAGCATGAGAAGAACTTACCAGTCCAAAACGATGTCCTCTCCGTTCAAAAAATATTCCTCCAATCTCTGTCTCACTTTCCCGATCAATTTCTTCTAAAATTGTGTGTACATCTGTAATACTAGACTTAGATTTAGCTTTCCCTGACTTAGTCACCATACTGATTGATATATAAACAGCTGAAGATGCGCTTTACCAAAATAGTGCTGTGCGTAACATGCGCGGCTCCTTCCAGTATGAATCTTCAATGGTGAATGACCCTTTTTACACTGGAGTTTACTACATGGGTTGGTCTTCCAACACATAACCATTACATATTGCCGTTTACCTCAGCTCATTGGCTATCGACCAAGCTAGATTTCAAGACGATCCGTGGTCATTGGGTTAAAATACAGTCAATCAACGAAACAGCGGTCAAATCATTGGTGCACAATGTCATTACTTGTTGTCTTCAAATCGGTTTCTTTCAGTCAATACGTCCCGTGAAATAGACCCTTCACGTTTGGTTGTGTTACAAACAACCAGTTGATTGCAATGAAACCAAACATGACTGGAAAAGTCACATTTAGTGTGTGTATTTACATCGAATGTGTCGTCGAAAATTGAATGAGACGGAATTCACGACACAAGAGGTTCACAAAATGTTTCATGTTAGGCTATAAAAATTCATTGTGTAACAATGAGCATTGGGATTGCAAACAGAGGAAGATCGTCAAAGGTAAACAATTTATTTTATTGCAATTTGTGATTTTGTTACGCCTGTGCTGTTGAATTCGTTTTTTTTATGGGGCTCTGTCCTCAGATAATCGCATCGTATTCTTTCGCATTAAATCCTTTTTTAAATCTGACAACACAGTTTGATTAGCAAGATTCTAGTCTTTCGAAACATGTGAGACACGTGTATTTTCATGAATGTTTAATATGACTATTTATGTAGCGATCACCGTATGTTGTCGAATTCAATCCCGATAACGGGTTCGGTGCGCACAGAGGTTAACGGCTGGTTTTGGGGGGTGTGAGATGCCGAAGATGTCGGGCTCTCATTCATCTGATTAATTAGGGATATGAGGGCTTCGGGAATCTGTGATAACAGGTTTTCATCTGGCGTCCCTGACTCGTTCATACAATTAATAATTTCTAGGAGTTCGGCTGGAATCTGTGATAATATGCTTTCATCTATCGGTATTATGTCTGTTACCCCCGCCTCATTCATACGATTAGTAATTTCTAGGAGTTCTGGCGGTATCTGTGATAAGAGGCTTTCAACTGTCTCAATTAGGTCTGTTGGCTCTGCCATTTGGATAATTAATGATGTGCGTTCTTGGGTTATTCTGGAAGGATCCGTGTTACATATATGATTTTAGCGCTTATATTTAAGTTTTTTAATCGGAGTGCTTTTTAACATACGTGGTTCTATGCCAGAATGATAGATCCTGGCGTTATTGTCCCTCAAGTAAAACCCCAATTCGTTTGTGTAGCAAAACCTTTCGGGATTTTAGAGCCCTGGAAAAGGCTGTGAAAAACCTAGCTTGTTCTATTTCAGATCCAGATGTTGCCACCATAGAATTGGCAGAATCAAGAAGGTTGGCCGCATCCCATAATAGTCATCTGCCTCTGAAATGTCATTTAAAACGGTGAAATCCTCCGGTTTGGTTGTTTCATTGGGAATGTTCGGTGAGCCGGAATCCTCCGAGTGCTCTAGATGTGTGTGGTCTTCTGTGCCGTTATACGCCGGGGAGTCTGAAAGAAAAGAATACATACAAAATAGGTTATTAAAAATATATATTTTAGATACAAAAATGTCAAATACATTTCAGGTATAATACTATATATTAACAATACATAATTAAAATACCTCGGCTTTTTTGGCGAGGGCTGTTCTGGCGAAAACCGGGGGGGCGTGACTTTTTTCATCAAACGTTCCTGATTGTGCATGGCCGGTCTCGTTGGAGCCTGAAAAAATATTATTTGTCCTTGTTTTAACATATTCAAGCCTAAAAAATGTATAAATAATAAACTAGGTAAAACTAATAATATATATATAATGGCTTCATACCGTGTCCATGGAGCGCCGGCTCGTGAAGCCGCAAGTTCCCTGCCCAGTAGTACTTTTCTGAAGGGGAGGATTTTGAGCAATGTACTAGAGCCCATGTTGTGCGTTGGTTGTTTGGGTCTGGAATATGGAGAGAGCGAGTGGAGGTTCCCGGGGGAGTTGGCGGGACGTTTAAATTCTCTGTTCTCGGTGTGTTTGAAAAAACGTTCGTACAAAACGGGAGAATTGCATCTGTGTCATCGGATGTGTCATCTGCTCCGACGAAGTCGTTCAGGGTCCATAGGGAGCCCGTTATTCTTCTTGGCTGTATGTCGGCTGTAAACACAAAAATAGCTTTTAATATAGGGTGCACACTTTTTGTTTTTTAATGTATAAATATTCTTGTGTATGTGATTATTGGACTTACGTCGAAAATAGTGTGATGGGGATTGGCTGCATGCGTTTTGCGCCTGAGAATCCCCGTCTAACGCGGTCTGTTCCAGATCATTTAAACCTCTGAGCAGCTGCGTAAAGGATGGAGAACCTACAAACGTTAGATAATATTAAGTTATTTACCCTATATATGTGACAGGTTAAAGGAAATATTCATAGCCTGTTATACATTGAAAAGTATTAGTAAGTTCATAGTATGTGAGGATCTGAAAACATCTAAGGTTAAAAAGATGCATTCAGTATTAGTTGATAGAGATTGATAACATTCATATAATTGTGTTAAAGTTAAAATCTGTCAAAGGGTACGAATTGTGAGAGTAATGTGTAAACGTTATATTGATTACTTTATTTTGTGGTGCCTAAAAGTGTTAATCTGTGATCTACGAAATGCTCTTAATCTGCACACCGCTGAAAAGCTGCAGGAGCGTTCATGAGGCCGAATGGCATACGTATCCACTCATAGAGTCCCCACGGTGTCACAAATGCTGTCAGTGGTCTGCTTTCTTCAGAGATGAACCCCTGGTGATACGCTTTGTGTTATATCATCATTTACAATGCTTATTGCTTCTGCATTGCTTTACGTTACAGAAACGTATATACACTGCTCAAAAAAATAAAGGGAACACTAAAATAACACATCCTAGATCTGAATGAATGAAATATTCTTATTAAATACTTTTTTCTTTTCATAGTTGAATGTGCTGACAACAAAATCACATAAAAATGATCAATGGAAATCAAATTTATCAACCCATGGAGGTCTGGATTTGGAGTCACACTCAAAATTAAAGTGGAAAACCACACTACAGGCTGATCCAACTTTGATGTAATGTCCTTAAAACAAGTCAAAATGAGGCTCAGTAGTGTGTGTGGCCTCCACGTGCCTGTATGACCTCTCTACAACGCCTGGGCATGCTCCTGATGAGATGGCGGATGGTCTCCTGAGGGATCTCCTCCCAGACCTGGACTAAAGCATCCGCCAACTCCTGGACAGTCTGTGGTGGATGGAGCGAGACATGATGTCCCAGATGTGCTCAATTGGATTCAGATCTGGGGAACGGGTGGGCCAGTCCATAGCATCAATGCCTTCCTCTTGCAGGAACTGCTGACACACTCCAGCCACATGAGGTCTAGCATTGTCTTGCATTAGGAGGAACCCAGGGCCAACCACACCAGCATATGGTCTCACAAGGGGTCTGAGGATCTCATCTCGGTACCTAATGGCAGTCAGGCTACCTCTGGCGAGCACATGGAGGGCTGTGCGGCCACCCCACACCATAACTGACCCACCGCCAAACCGGTCATGCTGGAGGATGTTGCAGGCAGCAGAACATTCTCCACGGCGTCTCCAGAATGTCACGTCTGTCACATGTGCTCAGTGTGAACCTGCTTTCATCTGTGAAGAGCACAGGGCGCCAGTGGCAAATTTGCCAATCTTGGTGTTCTCTGGCAAATGCCAAACATACTGCACGGTGTTGGGCTGTAAGCTGCGGATGTCATACCACCCTCATGGAGTCTGTTTCTGACCGTTTGAGCAGACGCATGCACATTTGTGGCATTTTGCAGGGCTCTGGCAGTGCTCCTCCTGCTCCTCCTTGCAAAAAGGCGGAGGTAGCGGTCCTGCTGCTGGGTTGTTGCCCTCCGACGGCCTCCACGTCTCCTGATGTACTGGCCTGTCTCCTGGTAGCGCCTCCATGCTCTGGACACTACGCTGACAGACACAGCAAACCTTCTTGCCGCATCTCGCATTGATGTGCCATCCTGGATGAGCTGCACTACCTGAGCCACTTGTGTGGGTTATAGACTCCATCTCATGCTACCACTAGAGTGAAAGCACCGCCAGCATTCAAAAGTGACCAAAACATCAGCCAGGAAGCATAGGAACTGAGAAGTGGTCTGTGGTCCCCACCTGCAGAACCACTCCTTTATTGGGGGTGTCTTGCTAAATGCCTATAATTTCCACCTGTTGTCTATTCCATTTGCACAACAGCATGTGAAATTTATTGTCAATCAGTGTTGCTTCCTAAGTGGACAGTTTGATTTCATTTCACAGAAGTGTGATTGACACTGTGATTTACATTGTGTTGTTTAAGTGTTCCCTTTATTTTTTTGAGCAGTGTATTATACACATATTTTATTTTAAACTTTACAAAAACATATTTGCTTTTTGGATTTCCAACATTTACTTACTGTACAGACAAGTATATTTTATACATATATATATATTTTTTAACAATAAAAAAAAATGTTTTTCACAGACAGAACAAACTATATTTAGATGCATTTTGATTTCCTAAATGTCAATATTTGTATTTTCTGTGTCACGTGTTTATGCCCATTGATGTACATCCTGTATATGTTACCCTTCCAATGAGCTTATCATATAAACTACAAATTGCACGCCCAATTTTTCAGTTTTTGATTTGTTAAAAAAGTTTGAAATATCCAATAAATGTCATTCCACTTCATGATTGTGTCCCACTTGTTGTTGATTCTTCACAAAAAAATACAGTTTTATATCTTTATGTTTGAAGCCTGAAATGTGGCAAAAGGTCGCAAAGTTCAAGGGGGCCGAATACTTTCGCAAGGCACTGTATATTTCTTTATTTCAAATGGGCTTCACCAGAGTACCCCCTAGTGGCTGGAATACAACTGTATTAAGCCCCTTACATATACACCCCCCTGCAAAACGAAATGTTGTCCCAGTTGTAGCCTAGTATCCAAACTGATATGCCATTTATAGTCTAAAAAAACCCAGCGTTTATAATTTGAGATTCCTGGCTACTGTAGTGTTGTGGTTTCTTGCAGGTAACCTGCTGTTCCTGGCTGTGGTCAGGCATTTTGGGACGAAGCTGCACGGGCCCAGGCTCATTGCTATGGGCTGTAGGATCCTTCCTCACAGGCCTGCCACACTTCTTCATGGGACAGTAAAACAACTGAAATACTGGTTTAACTTGTACTTGTAGAGGTACTCCAATGCGGAGGATAGTTTCACTTTAGAAATTAAGAAATGTATCCAGTTGTTGATTAATCTCAGTTAACTTAGAACTAAAGTCTTGCGTAATTGGTCAGCTGCTTGATTATGTTTTGGGGCCATACATGTTATGAGAAGGGATTAAGAGATGCTATAACTGTGACGTGGTAAGGTTGGACCCAGTTGCAGAGAAGAGACCAGAAGTTGAAGCAGTGGTTCCAACCAGGGTCTCCACCCCTCAAGGGCCCACTTAACTGCCAAGAGCTCCCGGTTACCTATTGTCACGAACCTTGCCGAAGACGGTGCCTCTTCCTGTTCGGGCGGTGCTCGGCGGTCGTCGTCGCCGGCCTATTAGCTGCCATCGATTTCCTTTCCGTTTGTTTTTGGTTATTGGGTAATTGGGTACACCTGTTTTGTATTAGGGTTTGTTTGTATGGTATTTAAGGGCACTAGGCCTGCTGGGTATTTGTGCGGGCTTGTTTGTGTTACTCTGTGTTTGATGGTGTGAGTAAATTGTACATTTATTCTCCGGACTATTTTGTCCTGTTGTTTGGACCGGCAACCTATTATACGCCCTGTGTGTTGGCGTGACTGTTTTTGTTGCACTGGAGATTAAATTTGAAGGAAAGACTGAACCCTGCTCTCTGCGCCTGATTCCACCCACCACCACTCCTATTAATCGTAACAGAAGCCCGCACCTCCAAAATGGAATCAGCAGGAGCAGCGACCACCACACAGTGGTCCTCCATCGGATTGGTACCGCGATGGACCAGATGATGGAGAGGATGGAACGATGGGAGAGGAGTGGCCTACCGACGTCTACCCCAGCTCCCCCACTGCCGACATCACCTACTCCACCTACGTCATCCTCTGGGTCCGGCGCACTGCGTCTCTCCCCCCCGAGGGAGTACGATGGAGCGGCGGCTGGGTGCCAGGGATTTTTGCTCCAGCTAGAGCTCTACCTGGCTACCGTGCGTCCGGCTCCCTCGGGTGAGGAGAGTGTGAGCCTCCTCGTCTCCTGTTTAACGGGCAGGGCCCTGGACTGGGCTAACGCGGTCTGGAACAGTCCAGACTCGGCTCGGGACAACTACCTGGAGTTCACCCGCCGTTTCTGAGCTGTGTTCGATCATTCACCAGAGGGTAAAGCGGCGGGTGAGCGACTGTTCCACCTCAGACAGGAGACGAGGAGCGCACAGGAATTCGCGTTGGAGTTTAGGACCCTAGCTGCTGGTGCTGGGTGGAATGACAGGGCCCTGATGGACCATTACCGGTGTAGTCTCCGGGAGGACGTCCACCAGGAGCTAGCTTGCAGGGACACAACTCTCTCCCTGGATGAACTAATAGACATGTCTATTCGATTGGACAACCTGCTAGCTGCCCGCGGGCGTTCAGAAGGGGTCCTGTTAATTCCACCTTCCAGCTCTCCCACTCCCACTCCGATGGAGTTGGGAGGAGCTGCATCTAGGGGGATCAGAGGGGGCTCCTCCTGCTCCTATTGTGGACGGAGAGGACACACTTCGGACCGGTGTTGGAGGAGTCCCTCTGGGAGTCGAGAGGGTCGGCGGAACACTCCTCGGCCACCCCAGGTGAGTAAGCACCAAACTCACCCAGAGCTCCCTGTTGGTCATATGTTTTTGTAAAAAAAAAATCCTGCGTTTTTCCCCTCTCTTCAGCATAAGGCGCTAGTCGATTCAGGCGCAGCTGGGAGTTTTATGGATCGTGGACTCGCCCGTAAATTGGGTATTCCGTTAGTACAGATAGACCCACCTGTCCCCGTGCACTCCTTAGATAGCCGACCGTTAGGGTCAGGGTTGGTCAGGGAGGCCACGATTCCGCTGGACATGGTAACGCAGGGGAATCATAGGGAGAGGATCAGTTTCTACCTTATTGATTCACCTGGGTTTCCGGTGGTGTTGGGGGTTCCCTGGCTGGCTATTCACAATCCCCTTATTTCCTGGAAACAGGGGGCTCTTAAGGGGTGGTCAGACGAGTGTTCAGAGAGGTGTATAGGAGTTTCCATCGGTGCCACGACGGTGGAGAGTCCAGACCAGGTTTCCACCGTGCGCATTCCCCCAGAATATGCCGATTTGGCTATCGCTTTTAGTAAGGAGAGGGCGACCAAATTACCACCTCATCGACGGTGGGATTGCGTGATAAACCTCCAGGAAAACGCTGCACTTCCCCGGGGTCATGTGTACCCGCTGTCACAGGAGGAGACGGTGGCTATGGAAACATATGTCACGGAAGCTCTGAGACAGGGGTACATTCGGCCCTCCATGTCACCCGTCTCCTCGAGTTTCTTTTTTGTGAGGAAAAAGGAGGGAGGTCTGCGTCCGTGCATTGATTATCGAGGTCTCAATTCGATCACAGTGGGTTTCAGTTATCCGCTACCTCTCATCGCTACGGCGGTGGAATCATTCCACGGAGCGCGTTTCTTCACAAAACTGGACCTCAGGAGCACGTATAATCTGGTGCGTATTCGGGGAGGAGACGAGTGGAAAACAGCGTTTAGTACCACATCAGGCCACTATGAGTACCTCGTCATGCCGTATGGGTTGATGAATGCTCCAGCCGTCTTCCAATCCTTTGTAGATGAGATTCTCAGGGACTTGCGGGCAGGGTGTGGTAGTGTATATTGATGACATCTTGATTTATTCTGCCACACGCGCCGCGCATGTTTCCCTGGTGCGCAGGGTTCTTGGGCGACTGCTGGAGCATGACCTATACGTTAAGGCTGAGAAATGTGTGTTCTCCAAACCAGCCGTTTCCTTCCTGGGTTATCGCATTTCCAGCTCGGGGATGATGATGGAGTGTGACCGCGTTAACGCCGTGCATAATTGGCCGACTCCGACCACGGTAAAGGAGGTGCAGCGATTTTTAGGGTTTGCCAATTACTACCGGAGGTTTATCCGGGGTTTTGGCCAAGTAGCGGCGCCCATTACCTCACTGCTAAAGGGGGGGCCGGTGCGTCTGCAGTGGTCAGCAGAGGCTGATGGAGCCTTCAACCAGTTGAAGGCACTGTTCACTGGGGCTCCCGTGTTGGCGCATCCGGACCCTTCGTTAGCATTCATAGTGGAGGTGGATGCGTCCGAGGCTGGGGTTGGAGCCGTGCTGTCTCAGCGCTCGGGTACGCCACCGAAGCTCCGTCCCTGCGCTTTCTTTTCTAAGAAGCTGGGTCCGGCGGAGCGGAACTATGATGTGGGGGACCGGGAGTTACTAGCTATGGTAAAAGCCCTGAAGGTGTGGAGACACTGGCTAGAGGGGGCTAAACACCCTTTTCTCATCTGGACTGACCACCGTAATCTGGAGTATATTCGAGCAGCGAGGAGACTGAATCCGCATCAGGCTAGGTGGGCCATGTTCTTTACACGTTTTAGATTTACGATCTCTTACAGACCAGGTTCCCTCAACACTAAGGCCGACGCGCTGTCCCGTCTCTATGACACCGAGGACCGGGCCATCGAACCCACTCCCATCCTTCCAGCCTCTCGGCTGGTGGCCCCAGTGGTATGGGAGGTGGACGCGGACATCGAGCGAGCGTTGAGGGTTGAACCTGCGCCTACACAGTGTCCGACTGGTAGAAGTTACGTACCGCTTGGTGTCCGTGATAAGTTGATTCGGTGGGCCCACACACTACCGTCTGCGGGTCATCCGGGGATTGATAGGACGGTGCGGTGTCTTAGGGGGAAATACTGGTGGCCCACCTTAGCTAGGGATGTGAGGCTCTATGTCTCTTCCTGTTCGGTATGCGCCCAGAGTAAGGCTCCTAGGCACCTTCCTCGAGGGAAGTTACAGCCCCTCCCGGTTCCACAACGGCCATGGTCCCATCTCTCGGTAGATTTCCTTACTGATCTTCCCCCATCTCAGGGGAACACTACCGTTCTGGTCGTTGTGGATCGGTTTTCTAAGTCCTGCCGTCTCCTCCCATTGCCTGGTCTCCCTACGGCCCTACAGACTGCAGAGGCTCTATTTACCCACGTCTTCCGGCACTATGGGGTTCCAGAGGATATCGTCTCCGATCGGGGTCCCCAGTTCACGTCTCGGGTTTGGAAGGCGTTTATGGAGCGTCTGGGGATCTCGGTCAGCCTTACCTCTGGTTATCACCCCGAAAGTAATGGGCAGGTGGAGAGAGTAAACCAGGAAGTGGGCAGGTTTCTGAGGTCGTATTGCCAGGACCAGCCAGGAGAATGGGCGAGGTACGTCCCGTGGGCAGAGTTGGCCCAGAACTCTCTTCGACATTCGTCCACGAATATGTCGCCATTCGAATGCGTACTGGGCTACCAGCCGGTCCTGGCTCCGTGGCATCAGAGTCAGACCGAGGCTCCTGCGGTGGAGGAGTGGGTACAGCGCTCTAGAGAGACCTGGCGGGCAGTCCAGGATTCTCTCAGGCAGGCCAGTGAACGGCAGAAGAGAGACGCTGACCGCCACCGCAGCGAGGCCCCGGTGTTCGCACCAGGGGACAGGGTCTGGCTCTCGACCCGAAACCTGCCCCTCCGCCTGCCCTGCCGGAAGCTGGGGCCGCAGTGTGTGGGGCCATTTAAAGTCCTGAGGAGGATAAACGAGGTGTGTTATAGATTGCAACTTCCCTCTTATTATCGTATTAACCCCTCGTTTCATGTGTCTCTCCTCAGGCCGGTGGTAGCTGGTCCCCTACAAGACAGTGAGGTACCGGAGGTCCCTCCACCCCCTCTGGACATCGAGGGGTCCCCGGCGTACACAGTACGAGCTATTCTGGACTCGAGACGCCGGGTGAGGGGCCTGCAGTACCTCGTGGACTGGGAGGGGTACGGTCCGGAGGAGAGGTGCTGGGTACCGGGGAGGGACATTTTAGATCCTTCCCTCTTGAGGGATTTCCATCGCCTCCACCCGGATCGCCCTGCGCCTCGTCCTCCGGGTCGTCCTCGAGGCCGGGGTCGGCGCGCTGCAGGAGCCGCGCGTCAGGGGGGGGGTACTGTCACGAACCTTGCCGAAGACGGTGCCTCTTCCTGTTCGGGCGGTGCTCGGCGGTCGTCGTCGCCGGCCTATTAGCTGCCATCGATTTCCTTTCCGTTTGTTTTTGGTTATTGGGTAATTGGGTACACCTGTTTTGTATTAGGGTTTGTTTGTATGGTATTTAAGGGCACTAGGCCTGCTGGGTATTTGTGCGGGCTTGTTTGTGTTACTCTGTGTTTGATGGTGTGAGTAAATTGTACATTTATTCTCCGGACTATTTTGTCCTGTTGTTTGGACCGGCAACCTATTATACGCCCTGTGTGTTGGCGTGACTGTTTTTGTTGCACTGGAGATTAAATTTGAAGGAAAGACTGAACCCTGCTCTCTGCGCCTGATTCCACCCACCACCACTCCTATTAATCGTAACACCTATATTGTAGTTGCATTCCGCTGACGAGAACCATTTAGAGAGAAAGGAGCATGGGTGCAGTTCCTTGTCCTCCTCTTTCCTCTGTGAAAGTACCGCACCAGCTCCGGGGTCCGAGGCGTCCACCTCTACCACAAAGGGACGAGTAGGATCAGGATGAATGAGGATGGGTCCGGAGGTGAAACGTCCCTTGAGCTCTATGAATGCCCTGTCAGTCTCGGGATTCCTGCAAAAACCTGCTTGAGTGAGGGGGGACAGGGCCGTATGTGTTCCGGGAAGGGTTTTTGGAGAAGATCAGGATGTCGTCGAGGTAAACAAAGACGAACCGATCCAACAAATCCCTAAGAGTGTCATTGATCAATGCTTGAAAGGCATAAGTTATTTTCAACCATTAACTGGGGCCTTGTTGAGGCCTTATCTAAGTTAGTAATTGCTGATTGACAATAAAGTATTATTTTGATGTATGGAAAATATATGGTATGCAATTCCTATGTAGAGAAGGTTCTCTCTGGTAGTTGTTCAATATGACTTCAACTTTTACAGGGTACTCTTGTAAAATAAATGTTTAATCTCAGTGTGACTCTTAAACCCTGTTTAAATAAAAGTTTAATAAAAAAAAACATCAACACAAACACAGGATATGGGCTACACATGGTATCACATCATGATATACTTGGCCCTACTGCACCTGCATTCCAGCATCTGGAATTGACTCAACATGTTTGAGGTGGGGGATCAATACATGTGCTGGAAGAGGTGTCTGCCAAATGTATGATTCTGATATGTACAGGTAAGTTCATTGTGTGTGGGGGGCATCCATGTTTGTGTCCGTACTCTGAAGTGCGTTTGAATATGAATGAGCAGCAGTGTTGTGATACTTAATGATCATTTTTCACTATCTTCAACCCTCAAGAACCAGGGTGAGTCTGGGTCACCCTTTTACTGGGCAAACACAACTTGTATATCATCATAGACAGGGCCGAAACGTTAATCTTTTAACCTTGCTTGAATAAAACAATGCATTTTTTATAGTGAGCAAGAGTTGGGCTTTTTCCTTTTCTATGATGATAATTTTTTTGGGTTGCACCTCAACGTTGGTTGAGTGCCCTCTGTTTTTTTGTTGTCAAATAATACCTTTGTTTTTAAATGTAAGTTAATTATTAAAAGCATTAAATTGGGATGTTTTCCACTTATTTACACAACCTACTCCACACTTGCAAAGTGACAGTTTATAGACATTTTCTGAAATGAAGTAGTAAACAGAAGAAAAGCAGAATTGAGTCCAATTATAATTTAATAATTTAATGGTCTATGGTTCAATCCCATTTCTGAAGGTCTGATGAATAATTAACATTGTTCCTCCTCTTCCTTGTGGCAGGCGCAGCAGCACACTGCCCTCCAAAGCCTGCAAAATAATCGCCGGACTGCCCCTTTCCTAGCTCTGCATGGAACATCCAGTGTCATGTCCTTGGTGACATCCGGGATGACCACAGCAACATCCTCTGGAAAGGGGAAAAAAAGGAACAGAATGAAAACAAATGCAATCCGTAGCTTCTAAACACTGGCCAGTTGAAAGGTTCTACTAAGATGTCATGACAAACGGCACCTGTCAGAGTGCTCTCTAAGTGTTACTCACCTGCTTGGATGTCAGCTGGCAGAGTGCCGAAGAAAGCCATCGTGAGAGTCCTTTCTTCAGGTGTGACGTCCACAACCTCCAAGAGGGAAGAGATGGGCTCTGCCTCTGTATTAGGGGTTATGTCCACAACATTCAGGTGGGAAGAAGCCGGATCTGCCTCTGTGTTAGAGGTGATGTCCACAACATTCAGATGGGAAGAACCTGGGTCTGCCTCTGTGTTACTGGTGATGTCCACAACATTCAGGTGCGAAGATGCTGGGTCTGCCTCTGTGTTAGTGGTGATGTCCTCAACCTCCAGGTGGGAAGATGCCGGGTCTGCCTCTGTCTTACGGGTGATGTCCACAACCTCCAGGTGGGAAGATGCTGGGTCTGCCTCTGTGTTAGGGGTGATGTCTACAACCTCGAGGTGGGAAGAAGCCGGGTCTGTGTTATGGGTGACAACTACTACAAGGAACCAAGATGTCATCAGAACAGGCATCTGTCAGAGTGCTCTCTATCAGTGCTACTCACCTGCTTGGATGTCAGCTGGTAGTGTGGTGGAAGCGGCCACCGCGAGGACAGGGGGGACTGGTAGGGTGGCTGCAGGGGGCTGGAAGCAGCTCTGCACCTCGTCCACCACAAAGGCACAAACAGAGCTCGTATAAAAAGGGCTCTGCAGGTCATCGGTGGAGAAGGACTGACTGATTCTCCCGAGGATCGACCACACAGAGTCAAAAGCAGCAGCCCGGGAGAAAGGGATGTGAGGGGAAGGGTCCTTTAACATGCAGGAGAGCTTCTCCACTACGGCCGCCACCATGCCCACGGCCATCCCACCTATTAGGATTGGGTGCTCTGAATGGCCTTCCTCTGGCTGAAGCCACAGGGCCAGGAGGAGCCTGGGCACCACCTCCACCACCACCTGAGATGGGCTGAGCAGGTTGCTACTGGGCTCTTTGGACTGCTCGCCCAGAATGCTCCTCACAGCTCTCTCCACGATGCTGTGGACCTTCGGATCGCTGAAATCAACAATAAGGAGAAAACAAAGGTAAACGATGTGCAATGTACTCATGTGCAATGTACTTAGAACACTGTCTTAGTCTGTTTCTGCGTAGTTCCAGATATGTAGATAAATGGATCAAGTCATATGCAGGGCAGTACATGGAACTCACATGTCAGCTGGCGAGGTGGGGTGCATGGAGCGGCGGAGCTTGCAGAAAGCCTCGTGCTCTATGTTCATCATTTTTAGGCAAGTGTTTACTTCCCAGGCCTGCAGTATGAAACAGGAAGTCCCATTGGTGTAATTTCACAACAGATCTATTCTGCTGTGCTAACTCGTTGTTGAAAGGCTAGTAAAGAGCTCACTAACTTGTAGTTTGTCTCTAACTCTCATTCTCTTACCAGCCGAGCGAGGTCGTTTCCTTCCTCCAGGGTTTCCTTCCACACCCTTCAAATAAAACACAGAGCAATTCAACTTTCCTGGCTTCTGATTTTTCTGTTGTTTATTTTACCCACATCTCCTGGAGTGCTGCTGGTGGCAGGGAATGGCAGTGAATGTGAGTGCTGACGTGGTACTCACCTCTCCCTAAGAGATTTTTTGCCCTGAGACACCAGCCAGTTGCTCATGTGCTCCGTGGTGACATGGGGAGGGACCTGGCCTTGACTCTGGAGCAGCAGATAGTGGACCATGAGCTTCTTCTGCAAGATGAGGTAAGGTGTGAGACCGTGCCACGAAATACCATATCATGTGCTTTCAGAAGGGCCTCTCGCAACATTTCACAACTGCTCATGCCTCACAATTTGCAAGTGATTATTAAGAACTCTTATGACCACCTTCTCTAAACTGTCTTGAAATACAACTTTTTCTGTTGTTTATGTTTTTGTGGGATGAATCTTACCTGTTTATTGTAATATGTTTCCTCCCAGCAGGCCTGCAGAGTCTGAAAATAAAGGCTGCTTCTACAGAAATCCTTTGAAGATAATGAAAATAATGATGCTTTGTTATGCACATTATGCACAGGCATTTACGGTATGATAAAATTAATTTCTCCTAAGATTACCTTTGTGGGACCATAAGTGAACTCCGGAATGCACCAAACCCTATCCATGGTAAGATGGGGAAGAAATGCAGCGCTATAGATATACGGGATGCTCTAGAGATAACAGGAATGACTTAAAGTCGCGAATGATCAATGGCTGGAGTCCTCCAATATGCTGCACTTAGAATTGAGTTGTAGGGATGTTTGGCGCAAAATAGAATGTTTACATTCTATTGCCATGGAGAAATGGAATGTGTAGAACCTGTATAATTGGGTATGCTTCTATGTCTTTATTTCGTGAAACATTAAACTCTTTATTTTGTCATCATGTGTATATGAGGATGTAGGAGCCCGTCCAGATTCATGACCCGATTATCCAGGTGCATGTTGCTTAGACCAACTAATCCAACCTTGGTTTCCAAGTTAAATACATTGTTTATATATGCCTATACAAATCTATCAACCACATCCATTTAAAGCAATGATTGTCAATTGAAAATGTGGTTGTTGTGTTATCCTGTTGTGCGGCTTGAGTGTCAGTCCCCTTAAGCACATTATTCCAATATTTTTGGAAGCTCTGAATTGACACAATGAACACTTTTGCAAAGATATTCGGTTAAAAATAAGAGTATGAATGACAATAAACGTATGACTTGGATTGTATGCATAATAGTGTAGTAAACAATATCGCTCAGCGTGGGAACTTTTGGTGTTTGGAAAGTATCCGTTTTTAGTCTCCATGACACGTATCACTTCGTTGTCTTGTTGGTAATAGTAAAAATGCATGACAGTCCGCATTGTAATGGTCTAACAGGTGTTTTTCCTTTTGTTTCTCACAATAAACAGACATTTGAGAACGGAATTGCTTACTGTTGTACCTATGATGCACAGACACACAAAAGCTGTACAGTGTAGTTTGAATAATCAGTTTCAATTATTTGCAGATGTATTCCCTATTATTTACATATCGAAAGATGTAACATTTGAAGTGAATGTGGCAGAACAGTTTAGCATAGAGTTCTTGTGGGAGTCTTCTCCTTCAGTCTTTTTGCCTCCTAGGTCTCGTTTCTCATTACATGGGATTTCCACAGTGCCAACTTCACATGAGATGGCCGCTGTCTACTGTCATGTAGTGCTGGATGACAGATATCGCTATGCCGATATTGCTGCTGTCCATGGACCTGAAATATACAATCTTGCCTATTTGCATATGTACGACCGTCCAAACTTGACCCACACACATACACAAACATTAATGCTAATCTCTCACACACTTTCGAACATTGCACAACCTGCAACAAGACACTGAAAGATCATTTTATTCCACGTGTGTTTGTGTTTGAATAAAGACCCGAAGAATGAAATCAATGTGTGGATGTTGATTGGACAATGTATATGTGCTTTGCAGAAGCCATTTTTTTTTTAATTCCCTGTAGCGTGTATTTTACTGGAGCATGATCAGATTGCTTTGTTTAAACCAGAATGAAGATTTGGTCTGAGAAACTATGCAGATTATAGCACGATAGCTTTATTTGTATTTTTAATAAGGCAATGTATATATGACCCCCTTTAAAAGAGTCGCTCATTTATCACATTCTAGCAGATATACAGTGCCTTCAGAAAGTGTTCATACCCCTTAACTTATTCCTCATTTTGTTTTCTTACAGCCTGAATTCCAAATGGATTAAATTATAGTTTTTTTTATCATCTCACCCAGCTACAGACAATACCCCATAATGACAAAGTGAAAATATGTTGTAATTTCTTCTCAAATGTATTGAAAATGAAATACAGAAATATCTAATTTACTTAAGTATTCACAATACATGTTAGAATCACCTTTGTCAGCGATTAAAGCTGTGAGTCTTTCTGGGTAAGTCTCCAAAAGCTTTGCACCCTTGGATTGTAACATATTTGCAATATCACAATATATACAGTACCAGTCAAAAGTCTGGACACACCTACTCATTTAAGGGTTTTTCTTTAATTTTACAATTTTTTACATTTTAGAATAATAGTGAAGACATCAAAACTATGAAATAGCACAATTGGAATCATGTAGTAAGCAAAAAGTGTTAAACAAATCAAAATATATTTTATATTTGAGAGTCTTTGAAGTAGCCATCCTTTTCCTTGACCACTTTGCACACTCTTGGCATTCTCTCCAACCTTTTCATGAGGTAGTCACCTGGAATGTTTTTCAATTAACAGGTGTACCTTCTTAAAAGTTAATTTGTGGAATTTCTTTCCTTAAAGCGTTTGAGCCAACAGGTTGTGTTGTGACAAGGTAAGGATGGTTTACAGAAGATATCCCTATTTGGTAAAAGACCACGTCCATTTTATGCCAAGAACAGCTCAAATAAGCAAAGAGAAACAACATCCCATCATTACTAAAGACATGAAGGTCAGTCAATACGGAACATTTTAAGACCTTTGAAAGTTTCTTCTAGTGCAGTCGCAAAAACCATGAAGCGCAATGATGAAACTGGCTCTCATGAGGAAGACCCAGAGTTACCTTTGCTGCAGAGGATAAATTCAGTAGAGTGAACTGCACCTCAGATTGGAGCCCAAATAAATTCTTCACAGAGTTCAAGAAACACACACATCTCAACATGCACTGTTCAGAGGAGACTGCGTGAATCAGACTTTCATGGTCAAATTGCTCCATTGAAACCACTACTAAAGGACGGACACCAAAATTAAGAAGACTTGTTTGGGCCAAGAAACACGAGCAATGGACCTTAGACTGGTGGAAATCTGTCCTTTGGTCTGATGAGTCCAAATTTGAGATATTTGCCTTTCAATGTCTGTGTAAAGAATCCAGGGTGTTTAGTTGGGTCTACTCTTCATTATAAAACTAGTTGTTGAATGGTTTAAAATCCATCAAGAAGCTGAATAAGTCTTGACGGGGACAGAGCTTGTTTTGACAAGGAAAGTGAAAAGGACTGAGGGAAAGTAAAATGGAAAATACATGGAAAGGAACATGGAAGAACCTCAAAGAACATTGCATTTTCAAGATCATGTAACATCAAAATGCATCTTATATTCCTGCCCTTACAGAAAAACCACATGATTTCAACTTACATTTTATGTGAGCACAAATTACATTTTGGAACACAACGTGATCACATTTTCACATGTGTAGTTTAATGTAATCACATGTTATCACATTATCTTCACATAAGATTACATTAAAACATGTTTTTGGTACACTTCCCGTGTTCATGTGAAATTCATGTGTTCCACACTGAAGGATCTTAATAATGCTTTAAATGCACATGTATGATTGTGCATGTGTAATGGGTTGAAAACAAAGTCACTAAAAACAGACACCCATTTATTATTTATCCCCCCTAATTGTTTCTGTATTTGTCTTAATGAATCTTAATGGGATTTTCTACATACTTTAGCGTTAGCAGTCCATCAGGCCAATAGATGGCGCTGTTGCACTGTTGTAGCAGGAGAAACATTAAGTTCAGGCCAAGCGCTCACCATTCTGCAGAATAAGGACCAGAACTTTACAGAGGTAAACTGTGTCAGTTCTTTTACTATTACAGGTATGTAACAGCACTTCAAACGTTCAAATACTGGCGTTTGTCCATGACTCTACTGTCAAACCCCTAACATTGTTGTATTTGATGCTATGTTGTTGCAGCCTAGTATCCAAACTGATATGTCATTTTTAGTTTAAAAAATAACAGTGTTTATAATTTGCTATTCCTGACTACTGCAGTGTTGTGGTTTCTTGCAGGTAACCTGCTGTTCCTGGCTGTGGTCAGCCATTTTGGGGCGAAGCTGCACCGGCCCAGGTTCATTGCTAAGGGCTGTTTCCTCATGGCTGTAGGATCCTCCTTCACAGGCCTGCCGCACTTCTTCATGGGACGGTAAAAACAACTGAAATACTGGTTAAACTTGTACTTGTAGAGATACTCCAATGCGGAGGATAGTTTCACTTTAGAAATAAAGAAATGTATCCAGTTGTTGATTAATCTCAGTTAACTTCGAACTAAAGTCTTGCGTAATTGGTCAGCTGCTTGATTATGTTTTGGTGCCATACATGTTAAGAGAAGGGATTAACTTGTTATGGCTGCAATCCCGTTAACGGGATAAGTGTCATCAACAACCGCTGTATAGCATAGCGCTACATTCAATAAACATTACTAAAAAATATTTATATTCATGAAATCACAAGTGCAATATAGGAAAACACAGTTTAGCCTTTTGTTAATCCGCCTGTCAAGTCAGATTTTGAAATGATGCTTTACAGCGAAAGCAATCCAAGTGTTTGTGTAAGTTTATCGATCGCTCGACAAAACATTAAGTACACTTAGCATCAAGTAGCTCGGTCACGAAAATCAGAAAAGCAATTAAATGAATCGTTTACCTTTGATCTTTGGATGTTTTCACTCACCAGACTCCCAGTTACACAACAAATGTTCCTTTTGTTCCATAACATTATTTTTATATCCAAAATACCTCCGTTTGTTTGGCGCATTATGTTCAGTTATCCACAGGAAAGAGCGGTCACGACAACGCAGACAAATTCCAAATAGTTTCCATAATGTCCACAGAAACATGTCAAACGTTTTTTTATAATCAATCCTCAGGTTGTTTTTAAAATATATAATCGATAATATATCAACCGCAAATGTCTTTCACAGTAGGAGAGGGAAAAGCAATAGCTGTCCAAACTCTGTTGCGCTAGCAAAACTCATGTGACCACTTGACGCGATGTTATCTGTCTGGCTCATTTTTCAAAATAAAAGCCTGAAACTATGTCTGAAGACTGTTGACACCTTGAGGAAGCGATAGGAAAGGGAATCTGGTTGATATCCCTTTAAATGGAGCAAGGGGAGCCTATGGAACATGGAGTTTTCAAAATAGAAGCCACTTCCTGTTTTGATTTTCCTCAGGGTTTCGCCTGCAATATCAGTTCTGTTATACTCACAGACAATATTTGGACAGTTTTGGAAACTTTAGAGTGTTTTCTATCCAATACTAATAATAATATGCATATATTAGGAACTGAGACTGAGGAGCTGGCCGTTTACAATGGGCACCTTTTAATCCAAGCTACTCAATACGGCCCCTAGGGGCATTAAAAAGTTTGGACAACAAAGGCAAGGTATGGGAGTGGCCATCACAAAGCCCTGACCTCAATCCTATAGAAAATGTGTGGGCAGAACTGAAAAAGCGTGTGTGAGCAAGAAGGCCTACAAAGCTGTCTCAGTTACACCAGCTCTGTCAGGAGGAATGGGCCAAAATTCACACAACTTATTGTGGGAAGCTTTTGGAAGGCTACTCATAACGTTTGACCCAAGTTAAACAATTTAAAGGCAATGCTACCAAATACTAATTGAGTGTATGTAAACTGACCCACTGGGAATGTGATGAAAGAAATACAAGCTGAAATAAATCAATCTCTCTACTATTATTCTGACATTTAACATTCTTAAAATAAAGTGGTGATCCTAACCGACCTAAAACAGGGGATTTTTACTAGGATTAAATTTCAGGAATTGTGAAAAACTGAGTTTAAATGTATTTGGCTAAGGTGTATGTAAACTTCCGACTTCAACTGTATACAGTGTATATATATATATAAACTCAGCAAAAAAAGAAATGTCCTCTCACTGTCAAATGCTTTTATTTTCAGCAAACTTAACGTGTAAATATTTGTATGAACATAACAAGATTCAACAACTGAGACATAAACTGAACCAGTTCCACAGAAATTTGACTAACAGAAATGGAATAATCAAAATCAATGGTCAAAATCCAAAGTAACAGTCAGTATCTGGTGTGGCCATCAACTGCATTAAGTACTGCAGTGCGTCTCCTCCTCATGGACTGCACCAGATTTGCCAGTTCTTGCTGTACCATCTTACCCCACTCTTCCACCTAGGTACCTGCAAGTTCCCAGACATTTCTGGGGGGAATGGCCCTAGCTCTCACCCTCCGATCCAACAGGTCCCAGATGTGCTCAATGGGATTGAGATCCGGGCTCTTCGCTGACCATGGCAGAACACTGATATTCCTGTCTTGCAGGAAATCATGCACAGAACGAGCAGTATGGCTGGTGGCATTGTCATGCTGGAGTGTCATGTCAGGATGAGCCTGCAGGAAGTGTACCACATGAGGGAGGAGGATGTCTTCCCAGTAATACACAGCGTTGAGACTGCCTGCAATGACAACAAGCTTAGTCCGATGATGCTGTGACACACTGCGTCCAAATCGATATCGCTCCAGAGTACAGGCCTCGGTGTAACGCTCATTCCTTCAACGATAAACGTAAATCTGACCATCACCCCTGGTGAGACGAAACCGCGACTCTTTTTGGCAGTCCTTTCTGGTCCAGCGACGGTGGGTTTGTGCCCATAGGCGACGCTGTTGCCGGTGATGTCTAATGAGGACCTGCCTTACAACAGGCCTACAAGCCCTCAGTTCAGCCTCTCAGCTTATTGCGGGTAGTCTGAGCACTGATGTAGGGATTGTGCGTGGGAAACATGGGAAACAGTGTTTAAACCCTTTACAATGAAGATCTGTGAAGTGGCTTGGATTTTTACGAATTATCTTTGAAAGACAGGGTTCTTTTTTGTTGTTGCTGTGTTTATATATATATATATATTTACAAATTCACCACATTCATGATTTTATATGGGAATCAAAAACTTTCATTTAATGTTCATGTGCTGATGTGCTCAGCACTGTCAACAGACCCCATTATGACATCACAATGTAACGGAAGCCTTGCCATGATATCATTGCTGGTTCCATCTGACAAGCAAAATTTCATTTCATGATAGATCTCTCACAGAGATAGGTTAAGTTCTTATTTTGAGAGTGTTAATATTTATCATCAATGGCTTATCGAGGGAGTAAATCAAGTGAGTTTGACAAACTCCAGAAGGAGAACTCACAGATGAAGAGCGTCATCGAAAACTTGAGGAAGCAAAACATGGCTTTAAACCAACAGGATGACCAGGACAAGTTTTCAAGTTTTGTAAGGCTCATCAGTTTTTCAAACGTTTTTCCAAAAATATCACTGTTTATTTTGTGGTTTCATAAACATACAGTAGGCCTACATCCATAAAACCTTTAGCTTAAAAGTTTTTCATGACACACTGTAGAAACTATTTTGCCTTCTTCACTTCTGTTATACATTTCATACTGTACCATTGTGATCCAGGGCTATCATGAGAGCTACCCAATCGCAGAGGGCCATCGTGGCTTCATCAGTGATGCCAGACTTCTGCAGATGCAGAGAGCTGAAAGAGAGGCCATGGAAGCAAAGCAAAGAAAGATAAGTGCTATCCATGAGAATTATGTCCGGACTGCTCTCATCAGGGTTGGCAGCACCTTCGCGCACCACTTCGTCCCCTCTATTCAGTGCATTCCGCGGCCGAAAGCTCCACCGAGGCCTTTGCCACGAAGGCTTGAGCACATAGCTCTGGCCCCACTGAAGAACGTGGTGGGGGTGGACGGAGCCCAAGTTCGACCCGGATCTCACTCTCTGGAGTCCATCCAGGTAAATAAGTCATTCAGCAGCAGTAGCGTGTGGCCTGTTCCCGTCCCTCCCACTGCAGCTCCCTCCAAGAGGGGCAAGAAGAAGAAGGGCAGGCAGGGAGTCAAAGCCCTGAATGTCCAGTCGGACCAGGGCTGTGCTGACAACAATGGACCCATTGACCTGATGGAGGAGGTGAGGGACATCGAGGCTCACCTGAAGGAGGAGGACTGGAAGGTAGGATGGACTTCAAATTTATTGTAAATGTGAAAATTTGCAGTTCAGAATTATACTTGGACTGATAAATTGCCAAAACAGATAGTGGTTCCATGTCTTAAAATCAAATCAATCACATGTGCCGAACACAACAAGTGTAGACCTTACCATGAAACCAACAGTGCAGTTCAAGAAGAGTTAAGAAAATATTTACCAAATAAACTAAAGTAAAAAGTAATAATAATTAAAGTAACACAATGACATAACAATAACGAGGCTAAATACAGGGGGTATCGGTTTAAACAGCATGATAGAATAGATCCTAGAATACAGGATCTCTCTGTATTAGTTTATGTATATACTAGTTCTATATGTATTTCAATGATGGGAGCATTGTTTTCTGGTCTACACCAAAGGTGGTACATGAGGTGAAGGCCATGGGCAGGAGAAGTTTGGGCTCGGCCATGTCCACGGGGGAAATAGCAACCAGCTCTCTGGGAAGCCTGAGCTCAGTGGATATGAACACCCCTGCGGAGCTCCGTGACTACTTGGATGTCGGGACCCCGGTCAAGTCGCTTGACAGCCCACCCAGGCCTGCTCCCCCTCCTACCAAGCCCAGGAGCAAACAGCCTCGGCCTATAAGGTTCCTTAGCCTGCCAAAGGCTGCCACCGGCTCAGGTCAGTCCCTCTCATGTATTCACACAAATGTAAATAAGACAGGGAGATGAAGCTAGGTAGAGTGATAGAAAGACAGTAGGAAGGGAAGGGACACAAATGGCTTTAGCCCAGGGATAAGACATTTTCCACACTTGATTTGCCTGTTTCACAGTGAGATAACTTTTACTCAAGGTTAATTGGACCCTGTTTCTGAGCAGGGAGAGCACCAAAAATATATGTGCTAAATTTAAAATGATATCATAATGAACTAGTGTTAAAAGCTACAAACAGATATGGAAATTAGTAAATACATAAATAAATACATACAGTTCATAGAGAGATAGATGTCTGCTGTCAACCCATAGACAAGATGGCAGCCAGTGAGCCAAAGGGTCAAATTAAGAACCAGGTCAGATTGCAGCCCCTGTCCAACCCAGAGCAGGCTCTGACTAAGACCTTCAAGCTGCTCCACTCTGCCTCTGATGACTGGTGAGCATTCACTGTAGACAAGACCATGAGCTAGGCTAAAGGAAGCACAGTGTAGTGTCCTTGGAAAAGTAGATTTTAGCTACAGAGCGTAGAAACTTCTGAAATTAAGAGACCAGAGTCCTAATTGATGAACATAATTTTAATGTTTTTGGAAAATGTTGTGTAAAATGCTTACGTTTCTTTCACTGAATTGCAGGGAGAAGAAGATCGAGGGCTTGACCTTTCTCCGTGTGATGGCTCAGAACCACATGGACATACTGATGCCTAAACTCCATGATATCTGTCTTGCCATTATAAATGAGGTAGCTGTATTCATTCACTGCCCTATTCATTCATCTGCACAAATCTGCTACATTTGGAGAACAAGTCTGATGTTCTTGGGTTGTACTGCTCAACATTAATAGCTGGTCCTGTGTGTGTTATTATGATTCAGGTGAAGAACCTGCGCTCTGCAGTGTCCTGTGCTGCCATGGCCACACTGGGTGATATGTACGTCCACCTCCAGAGGGCCATGGACAGTGAGGTGGAGGGGACGGCACGCGTGCTGCTGCACAAAACCAGCGAGGCCAACACCTTCATCCGGCAGGGCGCCAACTTTGCCCTGGGTCACATGGTGCAGAGCTGCACCCCTACCCGTGTCATGAATGCCCTGCTGGTTGGTGGGCTGAGGTAAAGAGGGAGAGGGGTCAATTAACACTCACTAAGGGGTAGATCCGGACTTCCACAAATTATCCCATTATCCAAGCCTCAAAATGGAAAAGATTGAAATACTGCTAGTTTTTAATGAACTGCCTTTTTCATCAGCATGCTAGGTTATTCCACAACACTTCCGGCAGCAACTCACCCCAACGCTAGACGTCACATTTGAATGGAATCACATTTTTTTGTTATGTCTTATACTTCCTTGTGTTGTGTACTTCTTATTTTACCATTGCATTATTTAGATTATTTTTAGCCCTTGGTGGAGAGGTACTGTCTACTGATGTGTGCTAGCCTTTGGGGAGTAACAAGTCATTTATAAACATTTATAAAGTATATATAGTGAACACTTTAGATTAGGGGCTATTAGTGAGGCACTGAGGTATTCGTAAGTACATGTACTCACATTCATAAATGCACTCATTAATAAATACACCATTTGTGACATTCATAAATACATTTATAAATATGTATATAAATGGTGAGTCAAACCATTAATCAACCATTAACAAATGCCTTGACAGTAACTCCTTTATAACTGGTTTATAGTACATTAGTAGTACATTATTAATCATTTACAAATTGTGAACATACTATGATCAAACACCTTATTAATGATCTGATAAGTCATGAACAAATCATTTAAAATAGCGTTTATAAATGTGTAAATAACTATTTATAGATTTCTTATTGACATTTACAAAGGTAGGAATAATGATTCATAAATGGTAAACTCTTACAAACAGTTTATAAATGGTATATTAAGGGACCTTAATATAAAGTCTTACCGAACATTTTGATCCATCGATGAGACTTCATCAATACAATCCATTATCATTCATCTCCTAACTCATGTATCTCTATGACATATAACTGATGTGATCTGTTTTTCCTTCCTCAGCCACCGTAACGCTGCGGTGAGGAGCTGCACTGCTCAGCACCTGGAGAGACTGGCTGAGGTCATGGGGACGGCTCGTCTCCTGTCGGGGAAGAAAGACCTCACTGACCGTTTCTTGATTGCTGTCAGTAAACTGGCTGTGGACCCTTCACAGGAAGTCAGGTGGGAAGTTCCTCCTGTAAAGTAGCTTGCTTCAACATAACAGTTAAGGCCGGGATTCAATCCATGGCTCGCTAAAGCACTAGATCGCCGAAAATGCAGCTTTTAAAGGTAATTTAGTCTTGAGTCAACATCTGCAGCGTTTACCACGAATACAAATTGAAATTGACTTTAAAAGCCACATTGTCGTCTGTCTACAGCATCTATGCTAAAGGGTGTCATGGATTGAATTGCGGATTTTAGGTATTCCAAAACAACCACAGGTTCTCTTGGAGGGGAATAGTAATTGAAAACAAAAAGGAAAAATTATAAACGCAAATAAGTGCTACGTGGCATAGGACAATCCAAGTCCAGGCACCCATGTGGGTTTGAAAGTTAAAAAGCCAAAAGCTTAGCCGGGATGTTTGGCCAGCAGGGATGTTCTTCTCCCATCGCCAACTAGCGACCTCCTGTGGTGGGCGGGGTGCAATGCACGGACACGGTCGGCAGGTGTATGGCGTTTCCTCCGACACATTGGTGCTTCCAGGTTAAGCGGGCATTGTGTCAAGAAGCAGTACGGCTTGGCTGGGTTGTGTTTCGGAGGACGCACGGCTCTCGACCTTCGCATCTCCAGAGTATTTACGGGAGTTGCAGCGATGGGCAAAGACTGTAACTACCTATTGGATACCACGAAATTGGTGTAAAAATTACAAATGTAAATGAGTCCAAATAGTCAGTACCTGATTCAGTTTCCTTCCATCTGTTTGGTGCCTAATGAAGACAACCCTACTTGATCACAATGGTCTGAGCCAAGTGCTGTGCAGATTCACTTAGATTTTCATAATAACGAATGGTTAAAACCCAGTTGTTATATTGTTGAGATGATTTGTAGATCAGGTAATGCGGTACATTGCTCAAACTGACCCTCTTGCAAATTCTACCTAATGTATGCCTTATTTTTTCTCAGGTTGCCATCAATTGAGTACTGTTTTTAATCACAGACAGCAGAAATGATTTGATATGTTGCACGTTTAAGATGATATTCATATCTTTGTCCACAGGCATCATGGTCGGAATATCTTGAGCAACATGGCCACCAATGGCGACTTTCCTAAAATGTGGGACAAATTTGCTCCGAGGAAAGAGAGAGAATCCTTGAGGGAGGTCATCTCAAAGGTTAACCTCAAAGAAAGGTACATTCTCTCTGGATGATTAGAAGAAGTGTAACAAATGAGCTGATATGATTACAGAAATCCAATCCCACTGGGCACAGACATCAGATCCATGTCTAGTTTTGATTTAAATTTGGGAACCAAAAATGTTGGTTAAAAGTTGGGGGAAAAAAATCCAATTGAGTTTTCAGCGTTGATTCACCGTCATCACATAGATTTTCTTGTTGTTGAAATGAGGTGGAAAAGTTTATTCAACCAGTTTTGGCCCAAAGGGATGAATTTAATATCCTTGTCACAACTCTTACCGAAGGTGGCTCCCCTTCCCGTTCGGGTGGCGCTCGGCGGTCGTCGTCACCGGCCTACTAGCTGCCACTGATTCTTTCCTCCCCCTCCTTGTCTGTTTATTGGTTACACCTGTTGTGTATTTGCTGATTACTTGGGCTTTATTAGCCAGCCGGCCCGCCTGCTCTTTGTGCGGGATTGTTTTGTGTAACTTGTGTGCACGTCTGTGGGTTACATGTTTCCCATTTCGTGGGTTTTGCTGGACAGTTTAAGTCCCTGTGTTTTCGTGGGGTTGGCTTATGTTCGCCGTTTTGTGCATTAAATTAGCACTACCCTGAACTCTCTGCTTCCTGCGCCTGACTTCTCACCCACTACACCCAGAACGTTACAATACTGTAAGATTATATCTTTCTGTCTTTTCTCTTTTTCAACAGGAATATCTGAATCATCCCCAACTTGACTATATATTTGTATGTAAATATTTGCACATTTCCCAACTTGACTATTATCCCCTCCAGCCCCCAAACTCCAATATTTTCTCTCATTCTAAGAAATTTGACACTATCATCCAACCCCCATGTAAAATGCATCTTTAAACTGCATTGACTCCTTGTCCAAGTCCTGAATCCACTATAAGGCCATATGAACCACATTCAAAGCACTAAATTACCTTTCCTCAAAGCTCCTATCTGATCTACCAGCTCAATAGTGGTCTACTGAAACCATACTCACCATCTCAGGGGGTGCTCAGATCATCAACCACTGACCTCCACACCATCCTCAAAACCAGCAGTCCTCTTTTGGAGACAGACTGGTCAGTGCTCCTGTATGGCACCAACATTGTGGATTTTCATCCAATACTTCTGGACTATGGGAACATTCTTTGGACAATAAAATGAGGTAAAATGGAAGCTGGCTACAGTCTCAGTTTTATCCTCCAAGACAGTGTGAGGATGTGTAACAACAATACCTGTGGTTTAACTTGATGATCAGGGCCAGATTACCGAATGGGCACGCAGGGCACCTGCCCTGTGGGCCCCAACCTCCAGGGAATATCATCATAACATCCAAAACTAAAAAAATTGTGGACGTATATTACAGTACGTGGACGTTTTACATTTCGTGAGCTCGTTTCATAGTTTGTAGCCATGTTATATATAAATTTGTGCATATTTTGTAGAAATTCCTGAGCATTTAAACATTTTTAGTGGGGATGTTGCATATCAATTTTCTTACTGGTGCTCTTCCATGCCGTCCTTAGGAGGGGTGCGTCACTTGAGTAGGTTGAGTCACTGACATGATCTTCCTGTCTGGGTTGGCGCGCCCTTTTGGGTTGTGCCGTGGCGGAGATCTTTGTGGGCTATACTCGGCCTTGTCTCAGGATGGTAAGTTGGTGGTTGAAGATATCCCTCTAGTGGTGTGGGGTTATATCCTTCCTGTTTGGCCCTGTCCGGGGGTATCATCAGATGGTGCCACAGTGTCTCCTGACCCCTCCTGTCTCAGCCTCCAGTATTTATGCTGCAGTAGTTTATGTGTCGGGGGGCTAGGGTCAGTTTGTTATATCTGGAGTACTTCTCCTGTCTTATCCAGTGTCCTGTGTGAATTTAAGTATGCTCTCTCTAATTCTCTCTTTCTTTCTCTCTCTCGGAGGACCTGAGCCCTAGGAACATCCCTCAGTACTACCTGGCATGATGACTCCTTGCTGTCCCCAGTCCACCCGACCGTGCTGCTTCTCCAGTTTCAGCTGTTTTGCCTGTGGCTATGGAACCCTGACCTGTTCACCGGACGTCCTCCTGTCCCAGACCTGCTGTTTTCAACTCTCTAGAGACAGCAGGATGGTAGAGATACTCTTAATAATCGGCTATGAAAAGCCAACTGACATTTACTCCTGAGGTGCTGACTTGCTTCACCCCCGACAACTATTGTGTTTATTATTATTTGACCATGCTGGTCATTTATGAACATTTGAACATCTTGGCCATGTTCTGTTATAATCTCCACCCGGCACAGCCAGAAGAGGACTGGCCACCCCTCATAGCCTGGTTCCTCTCTAGGTTTCTTCCTAGGTTTTGGCCTTTCTAGGGAGTTTTTCCGAGCCACCGTGCTTCTACACCTGCATTGCTTGCTGTTTGGGGTTTTAGGCTGGGTTTCTGTGCAGCACTTTGAGATATCAGCTGATGTACGAAGGGCTATAAAAATACATTTGATTTGATTTGACAGACCCCACACTCATCGCTAGAGATCGAACTTCAGACTCCCTCCAAAACCACTGAACCCCTCAACACACCGAAAGAGATTACGATATACCCACTTAGAGGGAGCCGGAACAGGATAACTCCCTCCACCATCACAAAGACACAGAGGAGGAGGAACTATCCAACACCCAGGGAGAGAGAACGAGTGACCTCAGTCGAACACAGCCAGAAAGAGGAGGTGGAAGAGGTGTTAGATAGAGGATGTGAGCAAGAAAGAGCAGAAGGCTTCTGGTCAGCCAAATGGCAGGCAGAGGGAGAGGTCATAGTGATTCACACCCACAGAGAGAAAGACAACCCACACAACCTCTTGGTTGAGATGAACCACACAGCGTTAGAGGCAGAGGGCTTTCAGCGCTAGCCAGTCAGCCTGCCTGCTCTGATCCTCAAGTCAATTGTATTTAAATTCATGTTCATTAAAGATTTTTATTCGGGAATAGAAAAGTCCCATTTACTTAATGATCATTTTTCACTGTCTTCAACCCTTAGGAACCAGGGTTAGTCTGGGTCACCCTTTTACTGGGCAAACACAACTTGTATATCATCATAGACTAGGCCGAAACGTTAATCTTTTAACCTTGCCTGAATAAAACAATGCATTTTTTTTATAGTGAGCAAGAGTTGCGCTTTTTCCTTTTCTATGATGATGATCACATTTTTGGTTGCACCTCAACTCAACGTTGGTTGAGCGCCCTCTGTTTTTTTGTTGTCAAATAATACATATATTTTTTAATGTACAAAGTAAATTATTCAAAGCATTAAAATTGTGATGTTTCCCACTTATTTACACAACCTAATCCACACTTACAAAGTGAAAGTTTATAGAAATTCTGAAATTAAGTAGTAAACAGAAGAAAAGCAGAATTGAGTCCAATTATAATGCAAATAATTTAATGGTCTATGGTTCAATCCCATTTCTGAAGGTCTGATGAATAATTAATATTGTTCCTCCTCTTCCTTGTGGCAGGCGCAGCAGCACACTGCCCTCCAAAGCCTGCAAAATAATCGCTGGACTGCCCCTTTCCTAGCTCTGCATGGAACATCCAGTGTCACGTCCTTGGTGACGTGTGGGGTGACATCCGGGATGACCACAGCAACATCCCCTGGAAAGGGGAAAAAAGAGGATCAGGATGTAAACAAATGCAAACCGTAGGGGATGTTGCTGTGGTCATCCCGGATGTCACCCCACAAATGCACAAATGCCTCCCGTAGGGGATGTTGCTGTGGTCATCCCGGATGTCACCCCACACGTCACCAAGGACGTGACACCCGGGATGACCACAGCAACATCCCCTGGAAAGGGGAAAAAAGAGGATCAGGATGTAAACAAATGCAAACCGTAGCTTCTTAACACTGGCCAGTTGAAAGGTTCTGGTAAGATGTCATGACAAACGGCACCTGTCAGAGTGCTCTCTAAGTGTTACTCACCTGCTTGGATGTCAGCTGTCAGAGTGTCGAAGACGGCCATCGTGAGAGTCCTTTCTTCAGGTGTGACATGCTCAATCGATCCTATTTATTTGTACTGAAATTTGATCTTTTTCTTTCTCTGCTGCTACTCGTGTTTTACAGAAACATGTTTGAGTGGGTTTTCTACAGTCTTGCGCATGTTGACACAAGATGGAGAATGCATATGCTGCAAACCAGCACGACTATCAGGCATCAACTATAGACGAGTTTCACTCACTACTGCAGTTTGGAGTTAGGTTGATGTTAGAGGCTACTGGAGGAAGTTATGGGGCATACTTGAACTCTTTAAGGGAACATGAACCTTTCTACTCCTGCAAATTGTGACTAATAACCCTAATCAAATTCTACGAGATGGGTTTTTGAATGCAGTAATGTATTTTAATTGAAATGGCAGATTTGTATGATTTCACATTAAAAAAATTATGTAATGCTTCCCACAAAGAAATTATTTTACTATTTTGTTTCAAATGGTCCCTCTGGCATGCATATTTCTGTATGATTTAACACATGTTTGAATCCCACTTCCTTGATATTTTGAAGTTCATTTTAGTCCTCCTCCTTGCATGTTTTGTTCCATACCTGTGCCTTGGAGAAAACAACTATAGCCCTCCAAGTCTAATACGCTATACACAACAGCAGCCTACAGTGTTAACTTATTGAGAATGTATATCATTGCATTTAACATTCAAACCTCTTTTGAACTCTTCAGATCTTAACCTGATCAAACTGGAATGTTAATATATTACCCTAAGGCCACTTGAAACCAGTTGCGTCTGGATCCTGTCATTTCCTAATGAGCCGCCCCCAGGTGGTGAGGGTAGGCCATTTCATATCCCTCAACACAGGGACCCCTCAGGGGTGCCTGCTTAGTCCCTTCCTGTACTCCATGTTTACCTGCGGCTCCAACACCATCATTAAGTTTGCCAATGACACGACTGTGGTAGGGCCTGATCACCAACGACGATGAGACAGCCTATAGGGAGGAAGTCAGACTTATTTTTCCTGGAGGGCCACAATGTGGAGTAATCGTTGGCCAAACCAGGCACACTAGAGTTTATGCAGCGATATGATGTTGAATCTGAAATTCAGTTTATGTTGGCACTAATATCAGAGAGATTAAAGTAGATGTCACGTGTCAAAATTTTGATTGATGACCCTATGTGAACCTATGTGAACGCTATGTGAACCCTATGTAGTGATGACGTGTGCATGTCTTCTGGTCAGGCAAGCCTGGTTAGGTGGGGGCTATGGGGTGAGTAAGGGTCCATTTGACAGGCCGTTAATGATTGATGACCCAAGCCTGATAGGCAAGCCTGGTTAGGTGGGGGCTATGGGGTGAGTAAGGGTCCATTTGACAGGCCGTTAATGATTGATGACCCAAGCCTGATTTATGACCCTATGTAATGATTTATGACCCTATGTCATGTAGAAGGGTGCATGCCCAGGGTTGAGTAAGTGACCATGTGTCAGGTCAACCTGTTACTGTTTCTCACGGTTTGGGTTGGTTAATGCCCCTTATAAAGCGCCTGAACAATACCTGTTTAAGAGTGCACAAGATCTTAAGAATAACCATGGAATTTGGGATCGGTACCAAACAAGTGATGACGGTAACAACTGAAGCAGGCCCTCGGGTTGCCCATAGAGCAAGGGCAAAGTATCAACCAGCAATATATGATGCGCCAAAAAAACGTTTTTTAAATGTGTATAGAACCCAAATACCGCCAGCAAATGCTCTGACAGATCAAGTGTTGATGTCTAATGGCCAGCAGTGGGGGTATCGGTTTGATTACCTGGCCTGTAGAGTGACCCTCTATACGGTAGATGAAGGAGAAGAATATACAGACCAGACTGTAGGCTTGGAATATGGTGTTGAAGACTGGTCGGTTTTTCGCAAGGTTGTGTGTCCTGAACTGAGCCTTATCACCAAGGGGTATAGTGTGTTCACGGGCCACGAGACCCGTTGGGAAGGTACCCCGGACTCCTCAGGACAAATATTTCACAGGGTGAAAATACAAAGAAAGAATGGCCGACCGTGCGGCAGCGTGGAGTTCTATATCGGCACCGAGGCAATCCGAAACCACAACCTTAGGGGTGGTGGCCTGACTGGGGATACCCGACTGCGTCTGCTTATTCCTTTTAAGAGTTGGGATGTACTGGAATTGAAAATGTTGCAACCGTTGGATGCTCTCTTTGTACAGAGCCAACAGCGTCAGAGCCTTGTTCATTTAAAGAAGTGCATAATATATACGAATCGTAAAGATTACGATGCAAAAGAGCCTCAAGAAGATACAGCGTCAGAAGAAAACTAAGTAAGCGGATGCTTTAACCCCGCCCCCCAGATACCCAATGGCCTTGTTCTACAATAAAAAGAAAAAAAGCAGCCAGTTCTTCATTTCAGCATACACCATGGATCTCCAGACCATCTACGAGGAAGCCACTACGTCATGGGGGCCCGACACTAAAGACTCTATGCCACGAAGCCCTACACTCTACGCACCCCTGGCAAGACCCGTGACACCCCCGACATTTACCCAGCCTGAGGATGTGTTTGATGGGGTGGCCAGTACTATTTTTGTGGATACAATCAAGGCCTCTGTAGCTACACTTTTAAACGTGGTGATTGGCGAATATATACGAGAAAAATGCATCGGCTGTGAGATCAATCATCCCAGCCAGCGTCGTCATCCTTGCCTCTACGACCCTCCTAGATACTACTTTTTCAATCATTTTGAGGAGCTGGTGAAAAGACTGTGGTCCTGCCGTTTTATACCAGCGCTGGTCATCGCCCTGGAGTCTATGGGTATTGCGCCGTCTATCCCTAGAGTTTACGGGGTAACCGAAGCCTTCCTACATGAACTGAAGGAGGCCATCTTCATCCATGAGAAACTCAAAGAAATCCGACACACCCTGGTGGACGACAACAAATACAGGGAAGCTGTGGTGGCTGATGTGATGCTTTTCTGGCTCAATAAATCCCAAGAGACCGAGTGACATTTTGTTTATTTAGAGCTATGGGTAACTATGTGTCTACGATGTTTGAGCGAATAAATACATTTTTTCTTTTGAGAGACCTTACAAATGTTATGCATCAGATTATTGAAAATAAAGTGAACAATGTAAAGTTCTACACAACCCACAATACAGGGGTTATTGTAGAGCGTGTGTTAAAAATGGAGCAAATCATGAAACATGTCCGACATACGGGCGAGAGTTTACAATGGTCACATATGGTATCAAGGCTTGTTGAGGATTCTGAAGAACTAGAAATAACTTTGGCTAAGATTTTACATTATTTGTTTGAACCACCCTTTAATGTGAATGTGTATCATATTTGTTGTTTATATACTTATATATCAGACGTGTGTGTTTTAAAAATTCAGCGAAACAAACCTGTAAATCTAAACAATATATACAGGGTGTTGCATGCTGTGATTGTTGAGAAAACGGGGACTTGTATCTTGCAACAAATCCTGAATTGTCTGTATACGTAATAATTGTTGCATTCTTAAAATAAAAATTCACAAACTGAAATGTTGTCGTTATATGAAAGTGGCTCATTACAGTTATTGTACCTCAGAGAGGCAAGAAGGATGGCTGAGCAGCTGTTGAAAAACATATATTATAATCCCTCTAACCCCGGGTCTTATGGGGGTAAAGAGCGTTTACAGAGAGCTATAGTCGAAGAAACAGGTAGTCTGTTAAGCGATGCTAAAGTGAATGAATGGTTATCAGAGCAAGATGCCTACACTCTACATAAACCTGTAAGAAAACATTTTCCAAGAAATAGAGTTTTTTCTACGCATCCATTATCCCAATTTCAGGCGGATCTATGTGACATGCAGTCCCTTGCCGATAAAAATGATGGAAATCGCTACATGCTAACGGTTATAGATATTTTCTCTAAATTAGCCTATGTAAGGGTGTTAAAAAATAAGAGCGGGGCAGAGGTGACCAGGGCCTTTGAATCGATCTTGAAGGCAGGAGGCGCCCCCAAGAAAGTGCAGACGGATGGCGGAAAAGAATTTTTTAATAAAACATTTCAGAAGCTAATGAATAAGTATAATATAGTACATTTTGCTACAGGCTCTGATTTGAAAGCTTCGGTTGTGGAACGCTTTAATAGGACTTTGAAAGAGCGGATGTGGCGCTATTTTACAGCTCACAACACCAACCGATATACAGACATAGTTCAGGATTTAGTAAACGGGTACAACCACAGCTACCATAAGACTATACGTATGAAGCCCTCGGAGGTCTCTTCGGAAAACTCTTTTCAAGTCTTTAAAAATATGTATGGTTTGTTCCCACTTCGCCGTAAGAAAAAAATGACTTTTAAATTCCTAGTGGGTGACTTGGTGCGTATATCAAAGTTGAGGGGTGTTTTCGACAAAAAATACGAACAAGGCTTTAGCTCGGAGTTGTTTACCGTTACCGAATGTCTGCCACGCATTCCGCCGGTCTACAAATTAAAAGATTATGACGGGGATCTTATAGAGGGATCTTTTTATGAGAAGGAATTACAGAAGGTCCAGTTGGGTAAAGACAAAGTCTTTCACGTGGAGGAGATTCTAGATCAGAAGAGAGAAAAGGGTAAAAAATGGTTACTGGTCCGCTGGAAAAACTGGCCTCAAAAGTTCAACAGTTGGGTATTGGAGCAGGATGTGGTGGAGGCAACGGGGGTTAATTTAAACCCCTAGTCATGATAACTAGCGCATCATTCGCGTGTACACAGTTGGGCATCATGGAACACAGCGGCTTCTACCTGACTCTCCCCAGTAATGCGTCGGCACAGATATATCGTAATAATCAGAGTTCGAAGTATACAACCAATTTTCCAAAGCCTATAGAGTTATCAGAGGCTTGGGAAGTAGGTCTCAGCGAGATTACATACCCCCATAGTTGGTATAATATCAAAGCTAAGGACCGTGATTTTTATTGCAAAAGGTTCTCGGAACCTGCGAAACTTATTAAGCTTAAAAAAGGTTTCTATAGAACCGTCGACAGGATCGTCTCAGAGTTGAATGAACACCTAACCCTGAACAAGATGGAAATATTCCTATTCTACAATCCAATCCATAAAAGGATACAAATCTCAGGGCCTGCTAACGGAGGTATAAAGACCAGCGGTAATTTATCCTACATGTTGGGGATGGGTCCCAATAAATGGACGTATGTGAACGATAAATTATTCCCATTCCCTGCGGATATACATGCAGGCTTTTACAACATATTTGTCTATACCGACATCATAACCTATCAAAGGGTCGGAGACAGCTGTGTGCCCCTCCTGCGAACAGTTCATATAGACGGCAAGGATGGGGACATCGTCACTGTCAATTATGACAAGCCGCACTACGTACATGTCAGCAAGAACTATATTGAAAACATTCTGGTTGAGCTTAAAACGGATCAGAACGAAAACATTGAATTTACTTATGGTAAAACGATTGTAAAACTCCACTTTAGACCCACCAAAACCTCTCTACATATATAATAGCTGTATTATATTTATAAACATAATACAAATAAAAGTGTTATGGAGCACCATCAGCTCGACCCTAACCGTTATGTTTCATACTATGTGGATCAAGTGGGTAATGGACTACCAGGATATCATGGAGCGCCGACAATGTATGGTTCGGGGATAGGCGGTATATTCCGTAACCTCTTCAGGATGGTTTTACCGTTTATGAAGAGAGGCTTCAGCATAGCCAAACCACATTTAAAATCAGCGGCTAAAAATATAGTAAGTGAGGTTGTAGCCAATGCTATGACCCGAAGGGCGTCACCAGAGGTGGAGCATCAAGAAGGCTCGGGGCTTATGATATTGTCTCGAAGGCCAAAAAAGAGACCCCCTGGTTTAAGGCGTAGACCGGCACCTAAAAAGCGGCGGTTAACTGTTAAAAGAACCTCATTAAGTCAAAGACGGGGTAAAGTGAGGAGGTCTGTACCAAAACAGGCTAAAAGAATACTAGGAAGTATTTTCTAAAAGAATAAGTGACATGGCTCTTTTACATCGAATGTCCTCTGAAGCTATAAAGACAGAACTTGATCTTTTCACGGCACCGTTAACGCAGCATTCAATAGATAGATCCAGTTATGTGGAGATAGCCCCTCTCTCTGCTATTACCGATAACGGGCCTATCGAATTTTTCATACCAGGCCATGGTGACAACTATCTGGACCTCAACAACACCTTGGTGCATTTACGTCTAAAAGTGACCAAAAGAGATGGGTCTAATATTGCAGACGATGCCAAAGTGAGTCTCATTAATTACCCCTTGGCCACCATTTTCTCCCAAGTTGATGTGACTTTGGGTGAACGCCTAATCAGTCAAAGCAGCGCTACATACCCTTATAGAGCCATCATGGAGTGTTTACTAAACTACTCCGAAGACACTCTCAAAACCCAATTTAGCGCCGGGCTGTTTAGCAAGGATACTGCAGGAGCCTCTATGGAATCGACAGACCCTTCCACCGGTGCAAACAAAGGACTAGCGGCACGAGCTCGCTACTGCGCCGAATCTCGAGAGTTTCATTTGCTAGGCCCTATACACTCTGACATTTTCTTTCAAGAACGGTTACTCTTAAATTCGGTTGATTTAAGATTAAAATTAACCAGGGCCAAGGATGATTTTTGCCTGATGTCTCCCCAAGACGGGGATTTTAGTTTGAAAGTGTTGGGGGCAACCCTTTTTATTAAAAAAGTATCTGTATCTCCGGCCGTGCGCCTGGGTCACTCACATGCTTTGATGAAAGGAAATGCCCTTTACCCTCTCCAAAGAATTACCATGAAAACCTTTAGCATACCTGTGGGCAGTAGAATCTGCAGTCAAGAAAACCTATTTCTAGGCCCTTTACCTAGATATGTGGTTATAGGTCTGGTTGATCACGCCTCTAATACGGGCAGTTTAGATAAAAAACCCTTTAATTTTCAGCACTTCAATGCAGAGTATGTAGCGCTCTGTCAGGACGGACGTCAGGTTCCGGCGAAGGCTTTCCAACCACAATTTAATAACAACATATCTGTGCGAGAATTTTACAATCTATTCCTGGCTACAGGGCGACATCTAAAAGATCTCTCTTTACCTATTGACAGAAATGATTTTGCAGAGGGTTACACATTGTATGCTTTCAATTTATCACCTGATGATGACACCTCAGGAAATCTGTCTGTGGTGTCCCAAGGTAACCTCAGGCTGGAAATGCGTTTCCGTACACCTTTAGCCTGTACAGTTAGCATGATTGTTTACGCATGCTCTGATTCAATCTTGGAAGTGAATGCCCGAAGACAGGTCTTAGTGGATTATTATTAAGGACCTTTGAACAAAGACATGAATACCCAAGAGTTGGACGGTCTCATGAGCCGCTTGATTGGAAAACAATTTTGTGGAGTGTTGGCTTGTGATGAATTACCTATTGAGATATGGTCTGAGAGGCCTGCAATGTTTATTGTCAATACCCATCCTAAACACATGCCTGGTGAACATTGGCTAGCTATGACATTAGAACAGGAAGGGGGACGAAAAATCTCAACTTTTTTTGATTCCTATGGCTTTCCCCCCGGTTTTTCACATTTCCCTAAATCTATTAAAGATTTTTTGACCCTAAACGGTACAAAGATCTACTACAACATCAAACAAGTGCAAGATAACCTTTCCACTACATGCGGTCACCACTGTGTATTTTACCTGTGCCAAAGAGCCCGGGGAGTTTCTTTTGAAGATGTTATGTCTCTTTATAAGGATGATTTAAGAAGTAATGATAACCTTGTATCTTGTTTTGTTAGAAAATATCAAAAGTGTTCAAATGTGTGTCCTTTAAGAACGCGTAATCAAGGCGTATGCTCACGTCATATGTTTCAAGAATGCCACAAATGTTAACTTGCTTATTTTTCAAATAAAAAATTTATTGAATTTAATCATAGTCATTCAAAAGTCATTTTCAAAAGTCTAACCACGCCGAGAGATCGGGTTTAGGAAAAGGTCCTGAGACGTTCATGGGAGTAAATGAGTTAGCATCATCGCTTTCATATGGGGCCGGTGTCGTTGGGGCATCTTTAGGGGTGCTGTATCTCGTTGAAGGCTTTTGTTTTAAAGCTTGAATCTGTTGACGAAGCTTATGGTTGGGTACACCGGAGAGGGGGATGTTGAGGATTGCCAGGGCCTTAAGAAACTGACGCCAGCCGGGAGGCCTTCGGTCATCAGCAACCTTGTGGGCAGCCGTGGTACTTTTAAGCAAGTCCTGCATATGGGACCCCCTAACCACAGAGCCCTGAAGGATAAACTCTCCAGAGTCGTTCCAAGCAGCTATCCCCTTTGAGTCTTTTATCTTGTTCATAATGTATTTAACATTCTTCCTGTTACGTAAAGGCACATGTGTCAGTAGGTCATGCATAACTTTATCTTCAAATGGCATTTGAGCTTCACCCGACATATTATCTCCACTAGGTAAGATCGACGGTACAGGCCTTACAGGGGCATGGCTATCGTTAGGTTCGACATCTGTTAAAGGGTCCGGTAGGGAAAGGGTTAAATGGTTAGTCTCTCTCTCTCCCCTTGCTTTACCCGAGTCAAATACCTTTGCATTAGGTTTGTATATTTTTGAATCTTATCATAGGGGTTCAATCCTTTTCGGTTCAAAACATCCTTCATGGCCGTATCCAAATCATTTTCCGCTGTTTGTCTGATATCTTCAGGACCCTGCATTTGTTTTTTAAGTCTATCCAACTCTTGTTGAGGCACCAAGTACATTTTAGTGGCCATCACACCACGTGTTCAACCCCCACGTCTGGCCGCAATAAGGCTGGTGATGAAGGGCACGGCTATACTGAGTAAAGGTAGAAGAAAACCCCCAGACTGTTGTATACTATGTCTTTTCTTTTGAAGACTGGCCCTTTTATTGGCAAAGAGTTTGATCGCTGTCTTTTGTCTCCTTAATTTTTTCAATTGGTTCAGGGTGAGTGGAATGCGTCCTTTGAGAAGATTCAAAGCAATCTCACATAGGGCTAATATGAGATCTGAAGAACAGCGACCCAAGATGGCCTTCCGTTCTTTAGCTGTAGAACCTACTAGCCTTCTCAAGAGGGGGAGGTTTCTTTTTAAACGCAGAGACATAGCGTTTACTTTTTAGGAAGGTATGCAGCAGGCCTCTCCCCCGGAAACAGCCCTGTACGTAGCCTAAGGTGTTCTGGAGTATTTGCTTTTAAATCCACGATTAAATAAGAAAATGGCTCTTTGGTAGCGTCCTCATAGCTCTCCATAAAGTAGGATTTCCGTCCAGGGTACATCTGCTGAGCTAGAGTGCTAATTTGCAGTTTGTCTCTAGGATTTTTAAACAATACCATGTAGTTGGCATTCAAGCTAATGGTCCGACTATTTTTACCTTGGTGAAACACATTCTGGACCAAGTAAAGCACGGACAGGTTTCTATGATGAGTATATTGGGTAAAAGCTCGTGCAATTTCAGGGTGTTCGCTACCAGCAAATAGCATATCGTCCAAAACCAGCAGATTATTTACATGTGGGGGGAGAAGTTCATCATCAGACAGAGAATCGGGTATTCCTTCAACAAACTTGATTTTTATTGTCTTCAATAATTCATCATACAGAGGTTGGTAACATGAATAACACCATACAATATTGTCAGGCTTTTGAGATAACACATGTTCAGAATTCTCTAAAATACTTTTTGCAAAAAAAGTTTTACCACTGTTTGAAGGGCCTGCAATTAATGCTGAAAAAGGCAATTGTAGCCGGGGGTCAAAACCCTCGACAGCAGTCATAATATCTTAAGCTTTAAGACACACTGGGGCTTGTAGCATAAGTCAGTAGCCAAAGGGCAATGTGGTACCGTCAGGCAATAGCTGTCTCTTGTCATAGACTACCCTGAATCTTTTAGTGAGTGGTGCGTTTCTTAGATGGAACCCCTTTTTATCCCTCACTATTTTGTTGTAGGAGCTCAAAATCTCCAAGTCACTATTCTTGTCCTTTACGAACCCCTCGACCAAGCGCGTGATTGATTCCAAGTTTACACGCGGTGCATTTTCATAGTTTTGAGTCACGCCTTTGGCTTTCAACACCACGTGATTGGCTTTAGTCCTAAAAGCATAGCTTTTTGGACCACATGAGGACCATTCTGTAATATGGTCACCCTCTTCGAGTTCACTCGTTAAACCCCCAAGATAGTTGCTAAGTGGGGGGGGTCCAATCCCCCGGTTTGCTTACATAGACCACAGAGTCTGTGTCGTGGTAAAGAACCCGCCTCTGAAGCTGTTCCATGAGGGTGTACAGTTCAAGGCGGCCATAGGCTGTGGTAAATGCTGCAAGAAACACATTTACATTACCCGGGGGTAGAACCCACTTTTGGTGGCGCCTCCATTGCACCAAGGCAATGTCTTGACTCAAGAAGGAAAAATGTGAAATTTCGTATTGGTCCGAAAAAAACAAATTCCAAAAATTCTTCGGGGTCTTTAATGATCGAAGTTGTTAGCATATTGCATCTCTGCGCTAATTTCCCCCAAAGGGAGTTCAAGTACAATTTCGACACATTTCTTTTGGTTTTGTTGACCTCTATTCTGTCAGGGTCAAGAAGTATGCCTTCTCTGTCATGGTAGTCTTGAATGTACTGGTCTTTACTTTCTTGATCTGTGACCGATGCAGGATAGCCTGAAGCCATCTGCTTGCATCTCAAGAAGGTTTTGATGTACTCTTTAAAAAGTGTGTCTGATTTCCTGGAAAAGTTCCACACTTCAAAGATTTTGGCCACACGATACCCCTTCTCTAAAGCCTTAGAGAATTCTACAGTGACCCATACACCGGTCAGGGCTCTTTCTTGATCTGTGTGATCACAGGGGTTTTCCTGGTTGTGGTTTTCACAGCATGTGCGACAAAGGGGAAAGAAAAGTTTTCCTTTAGGACCCTTGTAAGGCAACACAGGTATAAACAGCCCCCTAGGAGGGTAGACAGTCGCTTTGATTAAACCAAAATAATTTTGGGGTTCGTCAAAGTCGCTGTGAATAATTTCAGGATGCCCTATAGGATAGAATGAGGAACTCATTACATGAGGATATAGGGATGTAAAATCTACATAGCCTATTGTCTCGTCGGGTTGAGCTACATAACGCAATGTCAAAGCATTGGTCCGGCCTCCAAACAAGGCCTGTCGCGGTTCCAGGGGCTCTGGAGGGTCATAATGGGTAAGGAAGGCCTTAACACTAGGATCTGCCTTTTTGAGGGCTGTCCATTCGTGCTCCCACAAAACCACAACTTTTAACCCGTAAGTAGCCTTTAAAGAATTCAGTTTGTCTTGAAACTCTTGGTACATTTCCCCAAAAGTCTTTTGGGTTAGGACACACAAGGTGTGGGGGACAAAGCATAATTTACAACCGTGGAAGAAACAACCGTTGTACTCATACACTGTCTCAACCCCGTCAATCTGTGTGTATCCATCTACATGGTAAGGCCCAAAAGCCTTCTCCCCCCGATTCAAAGCATGTTGGATAAAAATATCTTTATCCTGGGCCAAGTACTCCAACCATTGAATGGAACCACTAGAGTAGGCCTTGAATTGGCGTCGGTAGTTGTCTGGCGATGGGATAGCTATAGATTCAGGAGTTAGATAGTGTGTACGATAGGTTTTCATGCACGCTGATGCAATAGTTGTACAGCTCCAGGGGTCAATGCCCGCATCTTTGATTACCTCTTCTCTGAATCTGAGGCATCCTTCACGAAGTATAACAACGTCATTGTCACAGTATGATTCCATCTCTTTATGGAAATCAAAAGTGCCATGTCTTACGGTCTCGTACCATGTCATGAATCTCTCACGCTCTTTGGGAGACATTTGATCACACCCGTACATTTCGGGGGCTGGATAAGATCCTATATAATGTAGATTCTCCTCAGATGTGAAGAAATGAGGGAAATAGCCTTTGACAGAGTTTTCAAAACCCAAGGCCTCTGGCATTTGAGCCAATCTCATGGGTAAGAAGCTTAAGCTGTCAATGTATCTCTGTTTGAAGGCGGGGTCAACAAAGCATAATATTTTACTCCCTTGAGCTATGACACTGGGGGCCACGCCTTGCTGTATCAAAGGGTTCAGAAGCAGATAGGAGTCATAGGCCCTAGCATTGTGAGCTATAAACGTGAAGTTTCTGTACTGGGCTTTTCTAAAATGTTTTAGAAAGAGCCGGGCACAATTGGGTCCCTCGGCCGACCATTTTTCACCCTTGAAAGTCATGGTTGACACAAAAATAGGCAAATGAACCCCTGATTGCTGATTTGTCTCAAAATCATAAAACACATATTTCTCTGTATGTTCATCTTCAGCCAAGGGCTGAATGTAACACTCATGTGTTACTTCTTGAACCGCTTCCGCGTCTCTGCTTTTCAAAGGACCTTTACAGATTGGGCAGTGTATAATTCCACAAACATGAGGTTTAGGGCTATCTATTTTAAGGTTGTAATTGCAATGACATTTTGGACATTTCTTGTTAATGTCACAACTGCTTACAGATTTACATGCCTTGGGATGCCATGTTTCAGTTTTGTGTTTTTCGTAACAGTAGGCCGAACGACATGTGCGGTGACAATCCGCACAGGGGGTCAAGTTTAGCGGCTGCATAGGGCAATGTTTATCCAGACATACTGAACAGTTGTAACGGCACGAGTGCCCCCCCATGCGTGTGTAGCCGGTATGACAGGCTGGACAGACATATGGCGCGCCTAAAAAGGCTGTGATGTTAGTTACGGCATAGTAATGCTCATTTTGCACATAAAAGTACATAGTCTTAGGATGTGGTTCGGGTATATTTTGGAACTTGAGGAGAGCGTCATTAGCCCTACTGTGGTACAAAACCACAATCTTGATGTTCAGAAAGTTTTCAAATTTGACTATGTCTGAGAAAGCCACAGCATCCTGTATACCGAGACCCACCGCAGTTTGTAGCTCTCGAGCTTTTTGTAACGCGGCTTGATCAGTACATCCTGGGCTGAGTAAGTGGGCCAAACCTATGGCAAAACATAGCTTATTACCTGGATTGTGAACGTTTATGAGATAGGCCCTTTTATTGCTTATGATTTCGGACTGCATTAAACTCTCGAGCTTTCGTCTCTGACCCCCGCCCCCTTGTGGTTGTCGTACTAATTGTACTACAAGTTCGAGGGTCCTATCTGCTAGCACGTTTAAATTTGACTGAACAAGGCGTTCTAGCAGTTTAACAAATTGTTCAAGCTCTGCTTCACCATTCTGTAAAATAAGCGATACCTTGCTCTGTAGACTGTCTCCACAAATTTCCAACTGTAAGAGATCCCTAGGTTCGCTATAATCTCTAATCCTCGCTAACAGTTCATTCAAAGTGTCCATAAGCATTACGTAAAACACAGCATATTCCCGAATCTGACCCCCCCATGCGAAATTGAAAAACTGGCGAACCTCAATATTGTTGAATTTATTTCGACGCAAAACATGTACACTTCGATCAAGACCTCCCCCCTCCAGATTTGCTAGGCAATTGTCCAACTGTTCAAAAACATCGTATTGGGTTTCAGACTCTTCGGACATTGGTGTTAAAGGCTGATTTATAGGTGTCTGGGGTGCTGAATTAAACCTAGCGCTCTCGTTCTGTACACTGATCTCAAGACCGCCCCCCTCCAGATTTGCTAGACATTTGTCCAACTGTTCAAAAACATCATATTGACTTTCAGACTCTTCGGACAATGTTGTTAAAGGCTGTCTTAGAGGTGTCTGTGGGGCCGAATTAAACCTAGGGCTCGCGTTAAGCTGGGTAATTAGAGATATGATGGTTTCGGGAATCTGTGTTAACATGTTTTCCTCGGAAGGCCCTGACTCATTCATACGTGTAATAATGTCTATGAGTTCGGAGGGAATCTGGGATAATAGATTTTCATCTATTGTCATTATGTCAATTACCCCCGAATCATTCATATGGTTAACTATATCTTGGAGCTCTGTAGGGATCCTGGCTAAGAGGGTTTCAATTGTCTCACTTTGGTCTATAGGGGGCGCCATCTGTCTAATTAAGGATGTGTGTGTGTGTGTGTGTGTTTACATGTGTGTTTTTTAACGGCGGTATTTGCTTGTTTTAGCCCTAATGTTTTTTAACATACGGGGTAGCTCGCTACGCCAGAATGACACATCCTGATTGTATTGATGCTCGAGTAGAATACACATGCGCCTCTGGAGTAGAGCCTTTCGTGATTTTAAACCCAGGGTAAACGCTTTGAAAAAACGTTCTTGGTCTATTTCAGAATCTGCTGTTTCCCCCACAGAATTGGCCGATTCAAGAAGGTTGGCAGCTTCACAGAACATCAAATCGTCTACCTCAGAAATGTCATTTAAATCTTTGACATCATCAGGTTTCGCTGTTTTCTTGACTGGTGTCTTTGGAGCCTCCTCGGGGATGCTTGTCTGGGCATCCTCCGATGTTTGTGCGTTGTGTTTATAAGCCGGTGAGGAGTCTGAAATAAAAATAATACATACAAAAATAGGTTATTAACCCTAAAATATGTTAAAAATGCCAAATACATTTCAGATATAAGCCTATATATTAACAATACATTAATTAAATACCTCGGCTTTTTTGACGAGGGCTGTTCTGAAGAAGCTCTGAAACCAGGGGCTGATGTCTTTGTTCAACCTGTATTACAGCATCTGCAGGTTCGGTAGATGGTGAGCCTGAAAAAAAATAAAAAATAAATAAATAAAAATAAAAACAGCATTAGGCCTTGTTTTAACATATTCCGGCATAAAAAAAATATATAAATATTAAAATAATAATATATATAAATAATAATATATAATTGATTCATACCTAGTCCTTGGAACGACGTCTCGTGAATATCGGCCAAGTAGAATTGTTCGGGTGAAGCGGAACTGTGGATCTGAGCACTAATTATCCTTTGGTGTTTAGAAATATGGGGGACAACGTTGTCCTGGCCAAGGGGAGTTGACCTGCCGTTTAAAGTCTCTGTTCGCTGCTTTTGTGTAAATACATCCTGGGAGTAGGGCAGAATTGTCTCGTAGTCATATGCTTCGCAGAAACCGTTCAGGCTCCATAGGGCCTCGTTTAACCTTCTAGGCTTTAGGTCCTCTGTAAACATATAAAATAACTTTTAATATAAGATGCCCACACTTTTTGTTTTTAAGGTATAAATATTTTTATGTATGGAATTCTTGGAGCTTACTTACGTTGACAATTCAGGGCAGGCGTTTGTTTGTCTGCACTTTGTTTCGGAGCCCCATTGGATGGTTCGAGCTCAGTTATACCTCGGAGTATCTGCGTGAATGCTTCAGAATCTATAAAACATTCGACAATATTAAAGCTATAATCACTTTAGCTAATATTGCCTTGTTATACGGTAAGCATACTGATCCTAATGATTGTTTAATATTTCTATAACATCCCACGCTTTTCAAACAATTCCCCACAACAACCAAATCTAATAAAGATTTATTTCAAGAACTCACCTTGCGATAGATCCATTAGACTGTTTTCCCCGATTATCTTTTTTAACGCTTCAGTCCGATAACGATTCTTGGAGTTTCTGGAGGTGCTGTTTGCATCGGAACTAAAACGCTGCTAACATTGCCCATGGTTTCTAGCGCTTTTGTACCCTACGACCTAGAGAAAAACCCCTGAATGATTTTTTACATAGCATTTGGGGTTTGTCGTTTTTTTCGGGCTATACCCCCGCCCATGGTATATTTGACACATTTCAAACACATGGTATTGGGTGTGTCTAAACATTAGGATCCTTTTGGAGCTTCTAAAATCTCCGGGGTGCTAGCACCTAGATGCATGGGGGTGGGTTGGTCTCGACATCGCTGGGATGAATGACTTTTTAGCCCACCTAAAAAAATAGTTTTATGAAAGGCCTTTAAGATTAGGAGTCGTAAGACACAATATTATTGTTGGGGGGTAGGCATCTGTTTTGCAGGCTAGTGTAAACCTTGGTTTCAAACGACCCACCAGGCATGCAAGGGTATTTTTTTAACAAACAACCCGCCCCCCCTTTTTCTGTTTTTGAAACACACACACACACACACACACACACACACACACACACAGCCACTACAGAAAACTCCCTCACGCACATACGCGCGCACATGGCTTTTTCCGCAAGTTTTTTCTCAGGGACAGACTGCGCTAAGAGTGAACAAACGCGAGAGTTCATAACGTGGTGAGATTCTGATTTTAAAACCATTTATTTCATTCAAAATATTTAGTACATACATTTTATATCCTTACATTCTTAAGGTATTTTACGATGCCTTTCTTACAGATCCTGGGAGCTTATGCAACCAACCGCCATTGTCCGTGTCGAGTTCACCCTCAAAAGGCAAGGCTCTCTTGCTAGGTCCATCAACACTTGGTAAGTTTTCACTCCAGGGGTAGATCCTCCGTCGGGCCTTTTGGTCTTGACTCTGTCTCAAGGAAAGCCTCGCCCAGCGCTTTAACTGGTCCCCATTTTGGAAGAGAATGTCCAGCTTATTCATAAGTGTTATGAAAATTGGATAATCCACCCATTTAAAACTAAACACAGGAATAAAAAAGTTTACATGTTTGCGTGCTCTGGAAGCTACAGGAGAATTGACAGACTTTGTAGCATTAGCCTTATCATAAAGGTCACAGGCTAAAATTGTCACTTTGTTGTCAGGGCTATAGTCCATTGAAGCAATTCTTAGAGCCTTGAGATAACTGCGGCCGCAGACCTGTTCTTCCAACGCATATCCTGGCACATTTGTAACACTTAGGACCTGTTCAATTTTACAAAGAGCCAGCCTGATGTTTAGCCATTCTCTCATCCCCAGAGCCGGGGGAAAACTCCCAGGTTTTGCAGGATAAAGGGGTTTGGGTCCACGGTCTGTGAATATCTTTACCGTAGAATCCTCCGGGTGGAATATGTAAGACATGTGGCCCTCACTCGTACCCAAAAATCCTTTAAAACATTCTGGAGCTTCACACAGAACTTCTTCAAGGCTTTGGTCACTGGGTTCATGACAAGCCGAGCATAACATCCCTAAAATTGGCATAGGTGTCATTTTTGTTTAATATTCAGGGGGGTTATCATGTACAGTCTTAAACAGGTATTGTTCAGGCGCTTTATAAGGGGCAATAAACCAACCAAAACCGTGAGAAACAGTAACAGGTTGACCTGACACATGGTCACTTACTCAACCCTGGGCATGCACCCTTCTACATGACATAGGGTCATAAATCATTACATAGGGTCATAAATCAGGCTTGGGTCATCAATCATTAACGGCCTGTCAAATGGACCCTTACTCACCCCATAGCCCCCACCTAACCAGGCTTGCCTATCAGGCTTGGGTCATCAATCATTAACGGCCTGTCAAATGGACCCTTACTCACCCCATAGCCCCCACCTAACCAGGCTTGCCTGACCAGAAGACATGCACACGTCATCACTACATAGGGTTCACATAGCGTTCACATAGGTTCACATAGGGTCATCAATCAAAATTTTGACACGTGACATCTACTTTAATCTCTCTAATATCACTCCATAACATTCTAGCTATGTCTTGGTTAATGCCTGGTTGGAAAAAATGAAAAAGACTGTAGCTCCTAAAGACATGATGGGCCACCACTTGGGTAGAAGCACTATATGGTCCTGTAGCCTACTTTGTCACATGTAAACAAGTTTAGGATGCCAAATGTTACCAAACATCCTACACTAGTCAGTCTGGCATCAGTAGTCTGAAAATAGGAGGAAACCAGTTGGACATGTACATCAACATATGGCAGTTGACATTAATATTGTCAAAAACTCATCCTCGATGTCTCACACTTTGAATGAACTTGTGCCTTTGGCCAGGATCCAATTTTCCCACGGAGCTGGTGGGTAAAGGACCATATAAAATCATCTGAATGAGGCTTATTCATGTTTCAGTGGGATTATAGCATAGTTGAATTCCATTTCATTTCCAATGAGTTTAAGAAATCAATGGAAAGCCATGTACTGATTGTATTTGTATGTTATGAATCGCTACTTGAATATGTACAAAAACAGTTAGTTAATTTAGTGTGTCAGTTTGGTGGAGATCCAAAATTAATGGAAAATCCAGACAGTTGAGGAATGACACGCAGTATGACATGAGCGATACCAAAAACATAGCTACTGCAACCAGTTTACAACCAGAGATTTTCTTTTTTAAATTTGTTTATTGCTTGAACACAAATTTTAACAGCATAAACCAATACTGATCAAATTAGAAATCAAAGCAGTGGTAGGTTTTATGGGGAAAACATTCAATCAAATCACATACACATGGTTAGCAGATGTTAATGCGAGTGTAGCGAAATGCTTGTGCTTCTAGTTCTGACCTTGCAGTAATATCTAACAAGTTATCTAACAATTTCACAACAACTACCTTATACGCACACAAGTGCAAAGAAATGAATAAGAATATGTACATATAAATATATGGATGAGCGATGGCCTAACGGCATAGGCAAGATGCAGTAGATGGTATAGAGTACAGTAGAGTACAGTATATACATATGAGATGAGTAATGTAGAGTATGTAAACATTATATAAAGTGGTATTGTTTAAAGTGACTAGTGATGCATTTATTACATCCTATTTTTAATTATTAAAGTGGCTAGAGATTGAGTCAGTATGTTGGCAGCAGCCACTCAATGTAAGGGAATTACCCCCCTGAAATGGACAAAAAAGAATGGCAAAACATTGGCATTGGACAAACCATATACACGGTGTCCAATACCACCCGATGTGGCGTTGATTCGTGTAAAGTTGATTGCATATGCCATATGGCAAATGTCATTTGTAACACTTCAAAAATCAAACAGGTGGTGAATGCGCTCCACCGGGGTTTTTCATATTGCAAATGCAACCCAAGTCAACATCCAAAAGCAAAAATTTTGAAAAAGTGAAATTTTGTTCACAAACTTATCACCCCCCAAAAAAGTGCTTTCTGGACCGTTTTTCGAAATTCTTTCGATTTTTTTGGTCAATTACACATGTGCAAGAACTGTATGAATATACTTTTGTCCAATTTTATTATAATTTTTTATATTTTTTATTACTTGCGCGTATGGCACATGTTTTGTCCATTTGCAATATGATTTCATAGGAAGTCAAAAGTCAAAAATAGCTACATTTTATTTAAAAAACTTCACACACCCTTAAAAAAGTGCTTTCTGGACCGTTTTTTCAAAATTCTTTAGATTTTTGTGTCAATTACACATGTATAAGAACTGTATCAACATACTTTAGTCATATTTTATTATCATCATTTTTTTATTTTTTTTATTACTTGCGCATAAGGCATATGTTTTCTCCATTTGGAATATGATTTCATAGGAAATCAAAAGTGAAAAATAGCAAAATTTTATAAAAAACTTCACACACCCTTAAAAAAGTGCTTTCTGGACCGTTTTTTGAAATTATTTCGAATTTTGTGTCAATTACACACATATAAGAACTGTATCAACATACTTTAGTCGTATTTTATTATCATTATTATTATTTATTTTTTTAAACTTGTGCATAAGGCATAAGTTTTGCCCATTTGCAATATGATTTCATAGGAAGTCAAAAGTCGAAAATGTGAACTTAAAAAGAAAAACGTATCACCCTCGTAAGAAAGTGCTTTCTGGACCGTTTTTAAAATTGTTTCGATTTTATGTCAATTAATCATGTGTAAGAACTGTATGAATATACTTTTGTAAAATGTTATTATCATAATTTTTTTTTTTACTTGTGCATAAGGAATATGATTTGTCCATTTGCAATATGATTTCATAGGAAGTCAAAAGTCAAAGTCAAAAGTCACTTTTTTGGGGGGCCAAATGCCATAAGAAATTTGACATGCTCAAAAATCCTTTAGAAATGCAAAATTGACTGGCCCGATGAACTCGGGATGACCGGGCAGTGATAGTTGTTCGCTTCCATCACTCGTTGTGTTGATTTCATCATGTCCATTTGGTGATGTTTTTTTCACTATTGAATCATATTGCAAGTGCACGTGCATTTGCAATATGTTTCAATGGGCATTTACCATCACAAATTTGTCATGCTATAAAAATCCTGCAGGAATGTGAAATTGACTGGCCCGATGAACTCGGGATGGCTGGGCAGTGATTCTGGTTCATCTCAATTGCTCGTTAGGGTTGATTTCAGAATGTCACTTTGGTGATGGTACCTCACTGTTTAAACATATTGCAAATGGACAAGAGTCACCAGCAAGTCACCGTCCATCAGTCAATTAGAGATCATTCTGACACCAAACTGATACAAACTGACACCAAACCCACTTTTTCCAACTCGTTTAGTAGCCATCTATCACATACTTCAGAGCTGGCCCAAAATTCACAACGCCTTCGGTTCAAACCATACAAAAACCATAAAACACATAGTTACGTTCTAGCTGGGGGTCCATTTCTGATGTTATGTGTAGGCCTAGCTGAGGTGACCCCGAATCCCAAGTTTCCGCTCGATAGGTCATTTGGTGTCCGAGCAAGACCCTAATTGGTGCTGAAAATCCACTTTTTTCCATGACTTGCTACGGGGTCCTTGAATGAGCTATCGGACAGAAACGTTGGGGTCCGTCTATATGGGCCAAGGCGGTCATAATGCACCTAGTCGTGCGACTCTGGGACATTTCTAAATGTCGTCATTTTCGTGATGCAAAAATGAATTGAAGTCATTGCAAATGTACAAGGCTGTTTCTCGGTCCGAGAACCTTCTAGAGCCACGTAACTCACCACGCACTATCGACCTAAGGTCTAGAACAGGTTTCTAAAGTTTCGGAACTCTAGGTCTGACGGTTCTTTAAAAGTTCCAACAAGGTTAACTAATCCAGGCAGTGTATGTCTCTACGCACCCCAATGTGTCCCTCCTTCCAAGCTGTGTGTGTGTGTGTGATTTATTTTTCCTTTGAAATTTTATGGGAAAAATGACTGATTTACAGTTCATGGGGGTTGCAAAATCACACATATGAAGTTTTGGAAAGATCAGACTTTTTAACCCCTCGAAACAGCCCCTGAGACACCAATTATGGCACTTCCTGTTGGCACAGGAAACTAAGTCAAAACATATCCTCATTGGGGTATGCTTTTACAGAATCCAGAGTTTAAAATCTTTATGTTAAGAATTGGCTGATTTACACAGGGTTGAATGCACTATGTCTATCAAACTGCAGGCAGGGAATGGATATACACTTTTAGGGTGATTTTAACCACTTCCGGTTGGTCTAGGAAGCTTAGAATCAACACAGGTAGACCTCATAGTGGCCTGATGGACTGTTACCGAAGACAGGTTCATATGGCATTCATAACCCATATAGGCTTCAGGTTGAATTTAGGGGTGCAGGCAATGTATTCCTATGGGGAGAGAAGTCAATGCAAACGGTTTTTTAACTGTTAAGGGTTAATGCCACACAGTCAAGGTTAGGCTTGCACGGATCGGGAGGACCTTAGGAACGTACCTGAGGTCGAATTGTGCTTCTCACCCTAAAGGTTCTCTCACTGTCACCCAAAAGCAAATGACATTGTGGGGCAGTTTGGGCCTACTATTCTAATGGTCGCTGCGCTTAGACCGAGCGAGCAATGGTCAAGCGGGATATCTCGTTGAACTCGGCACGGCCTAATTCAAGTGATAGTTGGCGTTCCGACCAGTGACCCAAGATCTGACTGTCTGAGCTTGTTAAAGGATCTGCAAAAGGGATCCTCTGGGATTTGAACCCAGGACCTCTCACACCCTAGGGGAAAATCATACCCCTAGACCAACAAGCCTTTTTTTTTGCTTTCATTAGTTTTGTGCATTTGCATTTGCAATATGATTCAACAGTGAAAAAACATCCCCAAATGGACATGATGAAATCAACACAATGAATGATGGAGAGGAACCACTATCACTGCCCGGCCATCCCGAGTTCATAAGGCCAGTCAATTTTGCATTTCTGCAGAATTTTTGAGCATGTCAAATTCGTGATGGTAAATGCACATTGAAACATATTGCAATTGCACAGCCATGCACCTGGTGATTGGAACGGGTTACCAGGAGCACATTTTTCAAATGGTTTTTAATGCCATTACGGGGTAGCAAGGGGTCCGCGGTTGGGTGGGGAGCACCCCCCACCCGTGCCCATCAAATAGGGGGCGCCCCTTGTCATTTTGGACGTTTAAAAAACAACCGTTAAAAAACAACACTCCCACTCCTCCCATACATGACCGTACATGGCAAATGGACATAACATCCTGATTTGGCACTTTCAAATCTTTCATATTGCATTTGGACATTTCTTATGGCATTTGGCAAAAAAAATGTGACTTATGCCTTATGGTCAAGTTTTAAAAAATGATGATAATCAAATATGACAAAAGTATGTTCATACAGTTCTTATACATGTGTAATTGACAAAAAATAATTTCGTAAAATGGTCCAGAAAGCACTTTTTGAACCTCTTAGAGCTACCTCTTAGAGCTACTTTTTAAAATTTCCGCCTGAAGACATACCCAAATCTAACTGCCTGTCGCTCAGGCACAGAACCATGGATATGCATATGCTTGGTACCATTTGAAAGAAAACACTCTGAGGTTTGTGTAAATGTGAATTGAATGTAGGAGAATATTACACAATAGATCTGGTTTAGATTAATACAATGAAAAAAACATATGTTTTTTCTTTTTATTGTTGTATCTTTAAAATGAACAAGATAAAACAAACATTCAGATAGGATGATGGGGACAATTTCAGTGAAAAACACGAGGGCAACAGTACTTGTGCAAAGATTCAGAATGATAACTTCCAAAATGAGTGTGCTACATTACATTTATCATGAAGTCACCCAGGTGTCCCACACAAGTAGCCCAAATGTACCCAAGTGGCCAAATTGGTGAAGTTATACATTTTGAATGTAATAACTATATACAAAATACCAAAATGGTATTCCAACACCCCCCCCCCAAAAAAATAGGGAAAAAACATGAAAAAATATATACATTTACAAAATAACACTTTCAATATTTGGAAGACCCTCACTGCTATGCCAGATGCCATAGCAATCTCTTTCTGCTGTAAAGCAGAGTGTCACCAAGCATGTGGTGCAGGTGATGGGGGACTTCATTTAGCAAAGAACACAGCATCGCCTCCATGCTGTGCCCTTTTGGCCCTGAGGCACATCCATGCCTGCAGAAATACATTTGGGCAGATGAACACCATATGTGGCAGGAGCTGGATGAACCAGCTTCAGTGGGGGATGGACACCTTGGCACTGGGGGCTCCCATTCGGAGTCAGTGTCACTGTGAAAGAAAATGTTCAGTTTCACATATGAGCCCTGTATCAACAGGTATAATAAACTCGATATATATATAGAGTACAGGGAACATAAGGTTGAATATATTATTATAGACCTGCTAGATCTACTGTCTCATTTATATTATATTATGACATTTCAGCTAGATTTACTGTCTCTATTATATTTTGACAGACCAGCTATATCTACTGTCTTTATTATATTACAACAGACCAGCTGTATCTACTGTCTCCATTTCACTTTGGCTATTGTTGTGGGCCTGCCCTCCCCTCAACAGCCTCAAATAGGCTATTTAATTTCACAAATAATATTTTATATTATTAATTTCAAACAACGGCATTAGCATGAGAAGAACTTACCAGTCCAAAACGATGTCCTCTCCGTTCAAAAAATACTCATCAACAATTGCAAACTTGTTCAAATTACCTGAGCTAATGAAATTAAACAACCACAAACCACCTTATCCATTAGGCCACGCAGTCTACGTGACATATCCCTGATTTTTACAAGTACAAAGATACTCTTTCCTTCAATCTTGCGATGCAGATTCAGACACAATAATTCTCAGGCCTTGCAGTCTTAGATTATTAAAGTTGAATAACAATGTCCAAGCTTTTCAAAGCAACAAGTACAATGCCTTATTTCGGGAAATTGCAAACATGTCCATATTAGCTGATTTAATGAAATTAAACGACCACGAAAATAACTCAAAACCTCAATTTTCTTGCTCGAAGTCAGAAGCCTTATCCACCAGGAAACACCTTCTACTTCATATACTCCTAAATGACATCAAACAGACGTTGCTTAGCAACAGCAGACATCAAAGTTGTGAACCTGTCCGAATGAGGAAAGCTAATGATATTCAACAAGTACGAAGAGACTATTTCCCTCAATCTTGCGATGCAGAATCATACACAATATTTCTCAGGCCTTTCAGTCTTAGATTATTAAAGTTGAACAACAATGTCCAAGCTTTTCAAAGCAACAAGACCAATGCCTTATTTAGGGAAATTGCAAACATGTACGAATTAGCTGAGCTAATGAAATTAAACGACCCTATTTGACATTATACAGACTTTGCTATGCAACAGTAGACATCAAAGTTGTGAACCTGTCTGAATGCGGAAAGCTAGTGATATTTAACAAGTAAGAAGAGACCTTTTCCCTCAATCTTGCGATACAGAATCAGACACAATAATTCTCAGGCCTTGCAATATTAGATTATTAAAGATGAATAACAACAAGACCAAGACCAATGCCTTAGTTAGGGAAATTGCAAACATGTTCAAATAAGCTGAGCTAATGAAATTAAATGACAAGGAAGGGACATGAACCCTCAATCTTCTGATTGGAAGTCAGACACCTTATCCATTAGGCCACGCAGTCTACGTGATACAATCCTATATGACATCAAACAGATGTTGCATAGAAACAACAGAAATCAAAGTTGGGAACCTGTCCGAATGAGGAACGCTAGTGATATTTTACGAAGTACGAAAATACTCTATCCCTCAATCTTGAAATTATGCAGAATCAGACGCAAAATTTCTCAGGCCTTGCAGTCTAAGATTCTTAAAGTTGAACAACAACGTCCAATGGATTTCTAGTCCATCGCTTTAACCACTCGGCCACGACAAATGTGACAGAGGAAAACAGGCTTGTTAGGAGTGAATGGGCCGGCAGGCATAGTTTACAGCAAATTATAATTTAAAAACTGAAAGATAATGTAGTATTTCATTATAATGCAATAACAGGAAATGTTCATTCATTTGTTATTAAGTACAGCTGTTTCCTTATTTCCCTTGATCTTTGCTCAGCTCCAGAAGGTTTGCATTTGAGAGTGTTTATTATAAATTGTTATTTCATCATCTTATTATTACTGCCAAACAGCATGAAACCTGCTTGAGAGGTGCTAAACATCTGTCAGAAGTGGGATTTGAACCCACACCTCCTTTGGAGAGCGCAACCTGAACGGAGCGCCTTAGACCGATCGACCATCCTGACTACAGCACAGAAACTGGGTATCGGGTTAAAGAGTATGGGGAAAAAGTAGAAATAGGCACAGCCTTCTAAAATCACCACAGAGACCAGTAAATTGCAGGCGCTAAAAAGTTGTCAGGAGTGGGTTTCAACCCATGCCTATAGGGGAGTCTGCGACCTGAATGACTTAATGGTTATTTTCAACGCAATCGTGTTTTTACTTTTAGGGTTTAACAAGGCAGCTCACCTGTGACCTGTGGCTTGACTTTAGATGTGGCCAGTTCGATTACCCTGCAGACTTTAAGAGTGTCTTCAGAATATGGCCATTTTGACATTAATTTAAAAATGCCTCAGATAGGACCAAAAAAGTGTCTGGAGCTATCCGTCAGGGTAAGAGTGACAACAGGTTTCCACATGTCAAAATGGGGGAAATCTTAGAAAATGGCTTAATGGTTATTCATTGTATTGTTGACTGTATCATGGGATCTCACCTGAAATCTGTGGCTTGACTACAAACCTGTAACCTATGCTACTGTGGCCTATAAAGCTAGAAGGATGGATAACCAGGTGTGTAAAGGTGTGAGAGATGGCCTGCAGTCCTATCCCAAATGGACAACTATTCCCTATGTACTTGTGGAGATCTGAGAGGATGTGATTGGTATAAGAAACACGACTAAACTTCCACCTCGGGAGTGGTCCAAATGTTATTTTTCATTGTCTGTAGGATTTGAACCTGCGAAGGAAGATCCTAATGGATTTCAAGTCCATCGCCTTAACCACTCTGCCACGACAACTGTGACAGAGGAAAACAGGCTTGTTAGGAGTGAATGGGCCGGCAGGCATAGTTTACAGCAAATTATAATTTAATAACTGAAAGATAATGTAGTATTTCATCATAATGCAATAACAGGAAATGTTCCACTCATTCATTTGTTATAGCTGTTTCCTTATTTCCCTTGATCTTTGATCAGCTCCAGAAGGTTTGCATTTGAGAGTGTTTATTATATATTGTTATTTCACTGTGTTTAGTTAATTCATAATCTTATTATTACTGCTAAGAAGCATGACTCCTGAGAAGCACTAAATTACTGTCAGAAGTGGGATTTGAACACAGGCCGCAGAATATGGCCATTCTGATATAAATGATACAATTCCTCAGATAAGACCGAAAAAGTGTCTGGAAATATCAGCAACCATCAGGGTAAGAGTGACAACAGGTCCACATGGGGGAAATCTTAACAAATGGCTTAATGGGTATTTTCAACGCAATCGTGTTATTATTTATTTTTAGGGTTTAACAAGGCAGCTCACCTGTGACCTGTGGCTTGGACATTAGATGATAAGGAGGATAGTTTGGCCAGGTATGGAGATAGTGGACGGGACAAGATTTTGCAAGGTAAAATTCACTGAAACAGTATAATCATTGCCATATTCGACAAAATTTGAGACACTGGAGGGAGGAGAGTATTTTAGAGTAATACATGATAAGCAGGTCAGGGTTTGTCGACTGTATATCCAGTCTGGGCACATAGTCAAAGACTGCCCTGAGTTTAAATGTTTCAAGTGTGGTTAGCTGGGTCATTATGTGAGGGAATGTGTTGGAGGGAAGGAAAGGTATTTTTGTGGTGGATGCCGAAAGAGACTAGAGGAGTGCAACTGTGGAGAGGTTTTGGCTGAAGAGGGGAGTCAGGAACTTTTCGAGGAAGCAGTTGTACCACCGCAAGAAGGAGAAGAAGATGGAGGAGAGGACGTGGTGGAGGGTGGAGAGACGGAGAAGAGGGGAGAAGATGGAACAGAAGACGAATGAAATAGGGAGCAGTATGGATTCAGAAATAAGAAGAGGGAGTTTTCAGGAGGAGGGGGGGAGTGGGCTGGGTGGAGGCACTGGGGACTCACAGGTTTTGGGGGGGGGCCTCGGGCTATGTGGGTGCCTCGGAAGGAGGTGAAGTGGAGGGGAGTGGGACGCTGACAACGATACAGGAGACGCAAATGGATACAGGGAGCACAACAGGCACAGGAAAGAAGATTTTGAGTTGGTTGGATGAGATGGATTCAGAGTCAATTTCAGATTCAGAAGACATGGAAAAGATTGATAGAACAAGGGGAGACTACAGGAAGAGGAAAGCATCGGGGAGGTGAAAAAGGACGGAAAAGGAAGAAACAGGTCGAGGATAATGAGAAAATATTTATTTTTATAATTTATTGGAATGGTTAAATTTATGTCAGTCAATGCGAATGGTTTAAGAACAATGGAAAAATTCTGATATTGGTTTAAGAACAATGAAGAATTCTGATATTTTATGCCTTCAAGAAACACATTGGGACAATATATGTATTTTAGAATTTTAAAAAAATGGAGAGATATTATTGGAGAGATATTATTTTTGTTAACAAAAACACCTCCTTTGGCCGCCTTTCCTTCCAGTTCTCTGCTGACAATGACTGGAACGAATTGCAAAAATTCGTTCCAGTGTTGCCAACTTAGCGACTTAGTCGCTGTATTTAGCAAGTATTCAGACCCCTCTGAATACTTGCAGACATTTTCATTTTACTCACTTTTTGTCTCTTCCACAATGTTATTCCTCACTCCTACAGTGTCCATCACAATTACATGCACATGGACAATTATGCAAATTAGGTGATGACATCATTTAGCAACTTCTAGTGACTTTTAGGACAGCCAATAGCTTCTTTCCTTACTGAGGTGTTGGCAACACTGCTAACTTTAAACATCGGCTATCTGAGCAGCTAACTGATCGCTGCAGCTGTACAAAGCCCATCTGTAAATAGCCCACCCAATCTACCTACCTCATCCCCATATTGTTTTAATATACTTTCTGCTCTTTGCACACCAGTATTTCTACTTGCACATCATCATCTGCTCATCTATCACTCCAGTGTTAATTTGCTAAATTGTAAATACTTCGCTACTATGGCCTATTTATTGCCTTACCTCCATTTGCACGCACTGTATATAGATTTTTTTTTTCTTCTATTGTGTTATTGACTGTACGCTTCTTTATTCCATCTGTAACTCTGTGTTGTTGTTTGTGTTGCGCTGCTTTGCTTTATCTTGGCCAGGTCGCAGTTGAATATGAAAACTTGTTCTCAACTAGCTTACCTGATTAATTATAGGTGAAATTTTAAAAAATAAGAAAAAACCATTTCTTTCCCAGAAAGGGGATGTAGCTCAGTGGTAGCGTGCATCCTTCGCATGTATGAGGTCCTGGGTTCAATCCCCAGTTTCTCCATTAATATTTTTGCAACGGCCCATCTCCTACTTTCCAGAATGGTGAAATTCTCAGCAGGAAACAGAGACGTGCTAAATAATTTGCTCTTGGAATCTGAAGAACATGTGTTCAATCCCTGTTCGTACATTTATGTAACAGAAGTGGCATGGTTGTGTTGATGAATAGGTATATGAGAAACGAGACCAAGTCGAGACGCTGGACAAGGCGGATACGGTATAGTAAAGGCCGTTTATTCAAGAGTAATGATATCTGGCAATTACGTGCACGGCTCCTTTCGTCCGGTTCTCATGCGAACCATTAGAAAAAGAAAGAGGCCGGTCACAATCATACAGTTCATTTTATACATTGAAATGACGTAGGTAGATTCTAGTAGTCCTGGCTTTCTGATAGGTTGTGTGCAGATGATAGACAGTCTCCTCCAGCCTGGTGTCAGTATCCCATTGGTTCTCGACAGAGTTCTTTGTCTTCAGAGCTCATCCAAAAGGGGAGGGGCTGCGTGTGTGTGCGTTCCTGTCTTGGCAAGTCTGTGTGTCTTTTCAGTGAGTGCGTGTGTGAGAGATTCTGTATGGCCCTTCCATGTTTTACTGTGAAAATACGTTGCTATGTGTTGTCACAGTTATAGCAATGCAATAGCAGTAAGCTGGTCATTTGCATAGGAAAATAGCACTTCATTACAAATCCCCCTTTTCACGTCTCCTAAGAGACGTGACATGAATTAAAAGCAAGTAAAATTTATAGTCCCCCTCTTTACGTCTCGAAAAAGACGTGACAACTACTCATAGGTGCATGTTTCAAACTCCACCAGAGGATCCTCCTGTTGTAGGAGGGGGAACATCAGTGCAGGGTCATTATTTGGTGGAATAGCAGAAGTAATAACACGAAAAAGCAGGGAGCGGGCACATGGGATGCAACAACAGCCACAGAGGGTTAATATAGCGACAAACACAGAGATAGAGACCAGAATAGTAGATACCAAGACCTTATATTTACCAAATGCATCCATCCAGGAGTCCCACATGCTGGTATCAACCCCAGAGTGGGATTTCATTTTACCATTAAGGGTACGCAGGCCTTCTAACGCCAAAGTGAGGCTGCCATCAGAGGCTGTGTTATTAGGGATAAATGTGCAACATTGCTCCCCAAACATAAAACATATCCCACCCTTCTCAGCCAGCAACATGTCAACGGCAATGCGATTTTGAAAAGCCATAAGTAAGGTGGCAGCCAGTTGACCATGTACGGCCTCAAAACCTTGTTGAGTCCAGTTACCTAGTTTTTGGACATTGAAATGTATATAGTTAATGCGGTCAACATTTTTATTCACAGTGCACCACCAGCAGAGAGATGATTCAAAACCTGCGGCGACCTGGTCCACCAGCTTGTACTCATCAGGGACCCCCCTAGGAACCCCTATGGCATCAATATATGTGGGATCCCCACCAGTCGGGGCTGCTTCCCGCTTTGTTCTGGTAGGCAGAAACTGTACTCCACAGCCTGTATCCGGGTCACCAAATCACCCACACCTATAGGGTAAACAGAGATAGGCAGCAGAAGTGTTACAAGCGCACAAGTACCCGTGGCATTATTGGGAGTTCTGTCAAAAAGCCGAGGTCCCCCACACCACCACCAGATGTCAGCCCTGATCACTGGCTTAAAACCACCCACTACTATGATAGTATTTGTACACCAACCCACAGGGAGCAACCCTAACTGTAGTATACCCCCTGTCATGTTAATACAGGAGAATTTGGCCCTGACAACATCAGAGGAAAATACTGGTGCCCTGACCGTAGCGGAGACCACAGGGTAAACTGCATCCCACAAGGAGCAATTACCAGTCGGATTGTCTTTGTCCATAAGGGGCATTAAACATCCGATGTTGACAGTGGCCGGGACAATGCGGAGCAATGGTCTTGCACCCATGCAAACTACGCAACTAGTGGGGGTTGTATTGGCTGCTTGTTCGGTCAATAATAACCAATTGTTAGACAAACCTGAGACACCTGTAGCAACCAGAATGTTCTCATCCGGGGTAGGGGTAGTGGCCACTAAAACAGCAGAACCCCACCCATCCCTGTGCTGGGGTAGGGTATGTGGCTTCGCCATATCATCCCGCACCGTCACAGAAGTAGGCTGTGGTTGTGGCGTAAAGCAGATATATAGTGTGAAATAGACTTCGGACCTGCTGCTATCTACATATGGGGCCAACGTAAAAACCTGGCAACCCATAGTGGTCCCAGGCCGTACAATCAGCTTCATTTGAAAACCAGTGCGTGAAAGTGTAAGCCGTTTGCGCCAGGCAAGGACAGCCCGTACCTTGGAATAGCTGGACCAGTCATATCCTGTTTCTGCCACCAGGTTTTTCCAAGACCATTCACCATATCCCCCTTTGGTTATATACCAGTTAAAACTGGAATAGGTCCAGGCAGGTAGCCCCAGACTATTTCGTGCATGACCCAAAAGGCTCCAAGGCAGGTAAGCGGTGGTGGTGGCATTGAAAGGCAGACACAAAGTGGTGCTCTTCAACTCCTGGGGGGTGCACTTAGTGACCCTCACCTCACGCCTAGAAACAGTATGGTCTTGTGGTAGATAAGAGGGAAGAGAGAGAGAGTTAGTTTCACCTGGCAGAGTAGAATTCAGTGTGTGAATCGGTAGTGGGTGCATCTGTTTGTCTATGAGCCATGTGAGTGTAAGTAGAGTGACCCCTCCTATTAGAAGAAAAATAACAAACTGGGGTATCGAGATTCCCAACCGTTCCCAGGGGGAAAAATGTGATTTAGTCAGGGAGTATGGGGCTGAACCTCCCATTTTCCTTGGCTAAATAGATGTAGAATTTGGGACCGAATGTAGACTACTTAGGTCAGTTCTGACTTCCGTCAGTGTGCGGGAAGTGGTTGGAGCTGGTGTACAATGTGTGAGGTGGTGCCAAGGTGTGCCCAATTTACCTTTGACCTGGACTGAGTGTGAAGTAACCTCCTTCACTTCGTACAGACCAGTCCACCTGGGTTCCAGCCACTTTCTTTTGTGGACCTTCACCCTTACTCAGTCTCCAATTTTTACCTTCAGTGGTGCTGGAGCTTCCGGCAGTTCTCTCTCCTGGACCTTGCGAACCTGAACAGAGAGAGCTACAGAGAGAACCGTCAGTTTGTTCACATAATCAGACATTACAATTTGTTGTACATCAAGGGCGGGCATATGACCTCCCTCCCTTGGTGGACCAGGCATGACTCTACCAGTCATTATCTCATGAGGAGAGAGATGGGTGCCTGACCCTGGTGAGGCTCTCATGGCCATCAACGCCAGGGGCAGGGCTTCGACCCATTTCAACTTCGACCCGGCACATACTTTAGCTCTTTTGGATTTAAACTGTTGACCTGCATTTCACGAGACCTTGGGATCGGGGGGTGGTACACAGAACCAAATCTGTGTGTTATGCCAAATCGCTTCCACCTGTCTCAGGTGTTGGTTATTGAAATGTGAGCCAAATAGTCAAATTAGAATTTTCTTTGGATGCCATACCTGGGTATTAGTTTGGTTTGTTAGCCACTTAACCTATCTATCATAATTAGGAGATAGCGTTTATCTTTAGAATACATTGTCGGGGCCCATGTCGGTGTGGTCTATACTAATATCCTGAAAACATGCATTAGGTACTGAGTATGAGCCCATTGGTGTTTGATATGGTTTCAATGGGTTGTGTCTGACACAAACATTGTATTTGTCATAAAATAAATCATCGTCATATAAAATAAAATAATAAAAAAAAAAAAATCTGTCATATTTTCATGTGAGGGTGCCACCAGATGTGAGACACCTTCTGTAAAATCCTTAGTTTGCCTTCGTGTGTGTGGCTATGTGCTTCTCGTAAAAGTTCTGGGTCCATCAGTGTGGACTGCTCCATGGGCATAGGCTGAGTCTGTATAGATATTCACAGTCTTTCCTTTTCCTCTGATGAGGGCCTGCGTCAAATCCGATGATTTCACCTAATTGGGCAGGTGCTGGTTGAGTGATGATGGCTGATTCAAGGGTAACGTATGAGCCGTCTGGGCCTGCTGTCCCACTGCATAGTCCGCCACATCACCATTCTCTCCTTTGTAGCAGCAGCCACCTGTGTATAACCATAGGTCAGGTTTGGTCAGTGGTGTGTTTCCCAGGTCGGGTCTTAGTTTCAATTCTTTAGCAGCTGTTTCGGTGCAGGAGTCAGGTCCTTCTCTCGTGGTGATGGTGGGCAGCTTCATTGCCAAGGTGGGTATTCTCCTGACATACCCTGGAACGGCGTCTGCTGTGGTGGGTAGGAGGAGCGGGTGTGGAGGTCTGCTGGACAGTTCGTTGCTGCATCATCTGGGTGACTGTGTTAGTGACTATATCAGCAATGTCTGTAGATGCCTCGGCCACCACCGTTTCTTTGGTTTGTCTCCCCTCTGCGCGTCTTTCAGTTGAAGTTTCAGAAGTTGAATCTGTAGGGACTGGACTTGTGTATCCGCTCCACCCTTTTCCTTGTTGAATTGGGTGATGTGGTGATGTACATGGGAGTTAAACTGAGCTAAAGGTAGCGCCATCAACCCCACTGTGCCCCTTAGTTTCCTACGGACTTCATTCTGGGTCCCGTTCACCACCATTTCCTTCCACATGCTGAGTGTGGTAGCAGTGTGATCATATGGGTCTTCATGAACGGTTCTCCATGTTGCCTTTGCTCTATCCAGGTAGGCTGCTGGTTGTTCCCCTGGATTGATGGTGAATGATGACAGGGTTGAGTGGTTTCGTTCGGTAGGGTATACTCTTCTCAACTCAGCCCATAACTGAGTTCGGAATCGTCCTAGACCTAGTGCAGCTGGGGCCGTGGCCAGATCTGCGTCTCTTATGAGAGCCATCATGGTGGTATGGTCTGTAGCTCTAGCCAACAGAGCTTTCATGTCACCCAGACAGAGGCGTAGGCCAGAGGTAAGTGTCTGTAGTTGGAGGAGCCATGCAGAGGCCCCCCCATGTAGACTGGGCAACTGTTCCATTAAAGTGGTGAGGTCTGTCATTTTCCATGGTTGGTACTCTTCGTATTCTCCATCAGGAGTGGGCCTCAACGGCATTTGGAAGCCTGTCCTTCCTGTCTCTCCATGTTGGGGATCCCAGTCTGCTCTGGATGAGACCCCCCTACTTTTTAGTTCTGAGAGCCTTACGGACTGTCTGACAGGTTCGATCAGGTCTGTCACTGTTCCTACCATTACCCCTTCCACATGGAATGTGCTCCCTCCACGTTCAGCTTCGTCTATCATAGTTCTGGCTTGAGCTACAGAGTTCCGGATGTCCCGTCCCATTTCCTCCTCATCACGTCCAGGTCTACTTTCGTTTTCCTCGTCTTCACTGGGTTGATCTCTTGACGAAGCCCCGACGGAACATTTTCCCTGTGACACCCACGACCCTTGATCATCTTCTTTATCTCTGCGTCCGTACCAGTCAGTGTTCGGAATGGAGGAGAGCTGAATAAGATCGTGGCCCTCTTTCCTTAGGAGGCCCGGTTGAGATCCACCTTCCCTTGGTTGTGTGTAGTCGGCAGGGACCCACCTGGGCCTTGTAGTGCTATGGGGCTTGAGCAATCGGGCCTTTCTTCACAGACTAGTAGGCCATCTTGAATACCCACAGTCATGTTCCCTTTTAGCTGTCCTCCCTGCACCATAAAGACCGGGGCCTGTACGGCGGCTGGGGTGGTGTGGGTTTTGAACGGGTTGTGTGGGAGGTGTGTGAATGGATTTTGTGAATAGGGAGGTGGCACTGCAGTCTTCTCTTCCTGTGGCAGTGGTGGGTATAGAGAGGGCGGGGCTGATGGGGTGGTCACGGTGGGCGGTAGTGGTTTGTGGTTGTTGATTTTGCCTTCTCTGATGTCATCTGAGGCCCCGGCAAGCACGCCCATCATATCAGGTTTTTTGTGTGGGCGTGTCCTTTTTGTCTCTTGAATTGCCCACGTTCCTATTTTTAGCTCAGCTTCCGCGCTCTTCCTATTCTTCATCCCTTTATTTTTTTAAAATGGCTCTTATTTATTTCTGTTTCTCTCTTTTTACTGTGTTCCACTGCTTCCTCTAATTCTCTCTCCATAGCGACGAGCTGTTCCCTTGACGGGGCGACTCCACTAATGTAACCTGCCTGTGTCCATTTCAGCCTAATTCCCTCCCATACTTTCTTTATAGATTTATATTCCTGTTTTCCCCCTGATCTCTCCTGTATTCTCAGATCTAAATATTCGTTGAATTTGAGTTTGGGAATGGTGGTTGTGGCCATTCTGTCGTTTAACTATGTCTGGGTTTAATAACTATCTTCATACACTTAGCCCGTCACTTAGTCTAAACCAGTGATGTATTCACGGTGCTCACACAGATTTATCTCTTGTGTCTCACCCTCGTGCACAAAGAGTTTTGTAGAATTACTATACTATAATATCGATGGGGATATTCGCGAGATAATTATGCGTCTATGATAGTTTATTGGAGTAGACTGTACAAAAATATTGAAAAGGGATATTCGCGAGATAATTATGCGTCTAAGGTTTTTTGTTGTTGTAATTCTACAACTACCCACATTTCTACTGCCTGGCCAAATGTTAGTGTCCCTAACGCCTACTTTTGGGTCAGTGTCAATGTATTCAACTGCCTTCTATAATATTGGTCGAATTAATTCTAGGCAACACCAACAGCTCGAATTGGACAAAAATCAACTCGTTACACAGCACGGCGGCCGCACCACCCCGCTCCACTTTTGACTCGGCGGTCAATTTTAGAGTCAGTGGTCAGTATCACTCGGTCTCATGAAACGGTCAATCAGTGACATTAATCTGGAGAGACCAGGTTTAATTCCTTCACTCCTAGTCCAATCTTAATCTATAACCGAGGCTCCTGGTGGGATGCCAGCTCCACCAGTCCCAGTCTTGGCTACACGTCTCAATCAATTAACAAAACATTTCACATTTCATTTCACAGAGTCATCAAATCCTCACTGTACACCTATACGATCGCCACATCGTCTAGTGTCAGGCTATGTAGATAAGATTTACAATATATCACAGAGTCATCAAATCTTCACTGTACACCTATACGATCGCCACATCGTCTAGTGTCAGGCTATGTAGATAAGATTTACAATATATCACAGAGTCATCAAATTCCTCACTGTACACCTGATCGATTCATATCAACCACTGTCAGGCTATTTGAATATGAAATGACAATTTATCACTCAGATATCATTACGGAATGCCTTTTGTTATCGGATAATTTTTCCCATAAATTTAACAGGAATTCATACCTACGCCTTTAGTACTTCTGATCAATAATTTGGATAATGACTATGATATAATATGCAGATTTTGATTTAACAGGTTTATGCCTACCTTATATTGTCGAGCTCTTTAAATCAGTTTCCTAAGGTGAGTTGAATCCCCGATGGCTCCTAGTAAACAGGTCGCCCGTCCTTTGAATCAGTCATCAACTTGTCTTTTCTCTCATCAACTCTCTATGGACCAAATTCATGGGTTTAAACCATCCTCTGCTACCAATTTGTTGATGAATACGTATATGAGAAACGAGACCAAGTCGAGACGCTGGACAAGGCGGACAATACGGTCACAATCGTACAGTTCATTTTATACATGGAAATGACGTAGGTAGATTTTGGTAGTCCTGGCTTTCTGGTAGGTTGTTTGCAGATGATAGACAGTCTCCTCCAGCCTGGTGTCAGTATCCCATTGGTTCTCGACAGAGTTCTTTGTCTTTGGAGCCCATCCAGAAGGGGAGGGGCTGCGTGTGTGTGAGTGTGTGCGTTCCTGTCTTGGCAAGTCTGTGTGTCTTTTCAGTGAGTGCGTGTGTGAGAGATTCTGTATGGCCCTTCCATGTTTTACTGTGAAAATACGTTGCTATGTGTTGTCACAGTTATAGCAATGCAATAGCAGTAAGCTGGTCATTTGCATAGGAAATAGCACTTCATTACACTATGGAGCACAATTGTTGAGATGCACCGAGCCTCTGCAAGTGCTGGCGCGGAAACCAACAAGTCCACCAACAGCATAGCCTGACAAGACTGAACACTCCTGGTTGCTCCTTGTAGCCAATGTTACCGGCTGGGGAATTAGCTCAAATGGTAGTGCTTTCTTTGCATGCGAGAGGTAGTGGGATCGACGGCCGCATTCTCCAAAAACACTTTATTTTTGTGGATCCAAGAAATCTCCAGTTCACACTTCATGCAGCCTTGTCTTATGACAACCTACTGTCATGTATCAATGACAAAGAACTTTCATGTAACACTGATGTCACAATGTCAGATGAAAAAGAAAGATATTACTTACTTTCAGAGGAGCAGCGTAGCACACACCATTGAGGCCCACCAACAAAGCTGTTGGCAGTTTCCTTGAATGCCCCGCTAGACCGTAGCTTGCTCGGTCTGAGCTCAGCGTGACAAAAGTACGCCCATAATGAAGCCTGGCCCTAAATTGCAGGTGCTGTTGGGTGACAATGGGAGAACAGTTAGGGTTAGAAGCACAATTCGACCTCAGGAACATTCCTGAGGTCCTCCCGATCTGTGCAAGCCTAACCGTGATGAATTGTCAGGAGTGGGTTTCAAACCATGCCTATAGGGGAGTCTGCGACCTGAATGTCTTAATGGTTATTTTCAATGCAATCGTGTTTTTTCTTTTTCTTTTAGGGTTTAACAAGGTTTCTCACCTATTACCTGTGGCTTGACTTTAGATGTGGCCAGTTCGATTACCCTGCAGATTTTAAAAGTGTCTTCAGAATATGGCCATTTTGACATGAATTTAAAAATGCCTCAGATAGGACCAAAAAAGTGTCTGGAGCTATCTAAGAGTGACAACAGGTTTCCACATGTCAAAATGGGGGAAATCTTAGCAAATGGGTATAAATTTTAATTTAAAAAAATAAGATTTATTTATTTATTTTTCAGAAAGGGGATGTAGCTCAGTGGTAGAGCGCATGCTTCGCATGTATGAGGTCCTGGGTTTAATCCCCCACTTCTCCATTAAATTTTTTGCAATGGCCCATCTCCTACTTTCCAGAATGTTGAAATTCTCAGCAGGAAACAGAGACGTGCTAAATAATTTGCTCTTGTAATCTGAAGAACATGTGTTCAATCCCTGTTCGTACATTTATGTAACAGAAGTGGCATGGTTGCCAACTTCAATTGCATCATTTTCAAAAACTGAAGTTCATTGGTTAGATGACTGTCCATACTTGCTTGTATTTAGAATTGCTGCTATCATTTCATTGTAGTTTCAATGGAGTGGTGTATATAAAAAGTACATTGTATTAATATTGCATTTTATCTGCAAATAAAATTGGATCGAAGCTCAGAGGGGGAGTGCATGCTATTTTAGTATGAGGTCCGTGGTTCAATCCCAAGGTTCTCCACTGAGTATTTGTGTGCCAAATTCACATTACACAACTCCTACTTTCCAGAATGTTGAAATTCTCACAGGAAACAGAGATGTTATTTGTGTGCCAAATTCATATTACACAACTACTACTTTCCAGAATGTTGATAGAAATCTTGCAGCATAGAGTGGCATGGTGGCCAAGCGGTAAGGAGTCGGTCTTGTAAACCGAAGATCATGGGTTCAAATCCCATCTGTGCCTTACTGAAAGATAGCTGGTTCATTGTGAAGGTTCTTTCACTGGAGGACTTTGAAGCGAAAAAAAGTTTTCTCTAAATGGCAACCCTGCGATTATATAGTAAGGGGATGTGCCTCTATGGTAGAGCTAATACTTGAAATGCATGCGCTCTGAAGTTCATCCCCAGATTTTCTGATGAGTATATTTAGTTGTGAAATTAGCTTTTGCAGAACTCTACTTTCCAGAATGTTGACATTTTAAGAAGGCAATAGATGTGCTAAGTCATCTGTTTTTGTAAACTGAAGCACATGGGTTCAATCCTGGGTTCAAGCCTTGTTCGACGTTTATGGAAGCTAGATGATATTTTGGAAATGTACTTTCATTAGAACAGTGTATAGAAAGGGTAAATTTGTATTGATATGGCCACTACGACCTGTATGCTCTAGCCGGCTGGCCCTCGCTACATATTCGTCGCCAGACCCACTGGTTCCAGGTCATCTTTTTAGTCTATGCTAGGTAACGCTCCGCCTTATCTCAGCTCACTGGTCACGATAACAACACCCACCCGTAGCACGCGTTCCAGCAGGTATATCTCACTGGTCATCCCCAAAGCCAACACCTCCTTTGGCTGCCTTTCCTTCCAGTTCTCTGCTGACAATGACTGGAACGAATTGCAAAAATTTGTTCCAGTGTTGCCAACTTAGCGACTTAGTCGCTGTATTTAGCAAGTATTCAGACCCCTCTGAATACTTGCAGACATTTTCATTTTACTCACTTTTTGTGTCTTCCACAATGTTATTCCTCACTCCTACAGTGTCCATCACAATTACATGCACATGGACAATTATGCAAATTAGGTGATGACATCATTTAGCAACTTCTAGCGACTTTTAGGACAGTCAATAGCTACTTTCCTTACTGAGGTGTTGGCAACACTGCTAACTTTAAACATCGGCTATCTGAGCAGCTAACTGATCGCTGCAGCTGTACAAAGCCCATTTGTAAATAGCCCACCCAATCTACCTACCTCATCCCCATATTGTTTTAATATACTTTCTGCTCTTTGCACACCAGTATTTCTACTTGCACATCATCATCTGCTCATCTATCACTCCAGTGTTAATTTGCTAAATTGTAAATACTTCGCTACTATGGCCTATTTATTGCCTTACCTCCATTTGCACGCACTGTATATAGACTTTCTTTTTTTCTTCTATTGTGTTATTGACTGTAGGCTTGTTTATTCCATCTGTAACTCTGTGTTGTTGTTCGTGTTGCGCTGCTTTGCTTTATCTTGGCCAGGTCGCAGTTGAATATGAAAACTTGTTCTCAACTAGCTTACCTGATTAATTATAGGTGAAATTTAAAAAAATAAGAAAAAACAATGACTTTCACAGAAAGGGGATGTAGCTCAGTGGTAGAGCGCATGCTTCGCATGTATGAGGTCCTGTGTTCAATCCCCAGCTTCTCTATTAAAACTTTTGCAATGGCCCATCTCCTACTTTCCAGAATGTTGAAATTCTCAGCAGGAAACAGAGACGTGCTAAATAATTTGCTCTTGTAATCTGAAGAACATGTGTTCAATCCCTGTTTGTACATTTATGTAACAGAAGTGGCATGGTTGCCAACTTCAATTGCATCATTTTCAAAAACTGAAGTTCATTGGTTAGATGACTGTCCATACTTGCTTGTATTTAGAATTGCTGCTATCATTTCATTGTAGTTTCAATGGAGTGGTGTATATAAAAAGTACATTGTATTAATATTGCATTTTATCTGCAAATAAAATTGCATCGAAGCTCAGAGGGGGAGTGCATGCTATTTTAGTATGAGGTCCTTGGTTCAATCCCAAGGTTCTCCACTGAGTATTTGTGTGCCAAATTCACATTACACAACTCCTACTTTCCAGAATGTTGAAATTCTCACAGGAAACAGAGATGTTATTTGTGTGCCAAATTCACATTACACAACTACTACTTTCCAGAATGTTGATAAAAATCTTGCATCATAGAGTGGCATGGTGGCCAAGCGGTAAGGCGTTGGTCTCGTAAACCGAAGATCATGGGTTCAAATCCCATCCGTGCCTTACTGAAAGATAGCTGGTACCATGTGAAGGTTCTTTCACTGGAGGACTTTGAAGAGAAAAAAAGTTTTCTCAAAATGGCAACCCTGCTATTATATAGTAAGGGGATGTGCCTCTATGGTAGAGCTAATACTTGAAATGCATGCGCTCTGAAGTTCATCCCCAAATTTTCTGAATAGTATATTTAGTTGTGAAATTAGCTTTTGCACAACTCTACTTTCCAGAATGTTGACATTTTAAGAAGGAAATAGATGTGCTAAGTCATCTGTTTTGTAAACTGAAGCACATGGGTTCAATCCTGGGTTCAAGCCTTGTTCGACGTTTATGGAAGCTAGATGATATTTTGGAAATGTACTTTCATTAGAACAGTGTAAAGAAAGGGTCAATTTGTATTGATATGGCCACTACGACCTGTATGCTCTAGCCGGCTGGCCCTCGCTACATATTCGTCGCCAGACCCACTGGTTCCAGGTCATCTTTTAGTCTATGCTAGGTAAAGCTCCACCTTATCTCAGCTCACTGGTCACGATAACAACACCCACCCGTAGCACACGTTCCAGCAGGTATATCTCACTGGTCATCCCCAAAGCCAACACCTCCTTTGGCCGCCTTTCCTTCCAGTTCTCTGCTGACAATGACTGGAACGAATTGCAAAAATTCGTTCCAGTGTTGCCAACTTAGCGACTTAGTCGCTGTATTTAGCAAGTATTCAGACCCTCTCTGAATACTTGCAGACATTTTCATTTTACTCACTTTTGTCTCTTCCACAATGTTATTCCTCACTCCTACAGTGTCCATTACAATTACATGCACATGGACAATTATGCAAATTAGGTGATGACATCATTTAGCAACTTCTAGCGACTTTTAGGACAGCAATAGCTACTTTCCTTACTGAGGTGTTGGCAACACTGCTAACTTTAAACATCGGCTATCTGAGCAGCTAACTGATCGCTGCAGCTGTATAAAGCCCATTTGTAAATAGCCCACCCAATCTACTACCTCATCCCATATTGTTTTAATATACTTTCTGCTCTTTGCACACCAGTATTTCTACTTGCACATCATCATCTGCTCATCTATCACTCCAGTGTTAATTTGCTAAATTGTAAATACTTCGCTACTATTGCCTATTATTGCCTTACCCTCCATTTGCACGCACTGTATATGGACTTTCGTTTTTTCCTTCTATTGTGTTATTGACTGTAGGCTTGTTTATTCCATCTGTAACTCTGTGTTGTTGTTTGTGTTGCGCTGCTTTGCTTTATCTTGGCCAGGTCGCAGTTGAATATGAAAACTTGTTCACAACTAGCTTACCTGATTAATTATAGGTGAAATTAAAAAAAATAAGAAAAAACATTTATTTCACAGAAAGTGGATGTAGCTCAGTGGTAGAGCGCATGCTTCGCATGTATGAGGTCCTGGGTTCAATCCCCAGCTTCTCCATTAAACAATTTTGCAATGGCCCATCTCCTACTTTCCAGAATGTTGAAATTCTCAGCAGGAAACAGAGACGTGCTAAATAATTTGCTCTTGTAATCTGAAGAACATGTGTTCAATCCCTGTTTCGTACATTTATGTAACAGAAGTGGCATGGTTGCCAACTTCAATTGCATCATTTTCAAAACTGAAGTTCATTGGTTAGATGACTGTCCATACTTGCTGTATTTAGAATTGCTGCTATCATTTCATTGTAGTTTCAATGAGTGGTGTATATAAAAAAGTACATTGTATTAATATTTGCATTTTATCTGCAAATAAAATTGGATCGAAGCTCAGAGGGGAGTGCATGCTATTTTAGTATGAGGTCCTTGGTTCAATCCCAAGGTTCTCCACTGAGTACTTGTGTGCCAAATTCACATTACACAACTCCTACTTTCCAGAATGTTGAAATTCTCAAGGAAACAGAGATGTTATTTGTTTCCCAATTCACATTACACAAACTACTACTTTCCAGAATGTTGATAAAAATCTTGCAGCATAGAGTGGCATGGTGGCCAAGCCGCTATAAGGCCGTCAGTTCTTTGTAAACCAGAAAGATCATGGGTTCAATCCATCCGTGCCTTACTGAAAGATTAGCTCGGTACCATGTGAATGTCTATTTCAGCTGGAGGACTTTGAAGAGATAAAAAAGTTTTCTCAAATGGGCAAACATGCTCATCTATATGTAAGGGGATGTGCCTCTATGGTAGAGCTACTACTTGAAATGCATGCGCTCTGAAGTTCATCCCAAATTTTCTGATGAGTATATTTAGTGTGATGAAATTAGCTTTTGCACAACTCTACTTTCCAGAAATGTTGACATTTTAAGGAAATAGATGTGCTTAAATCATCTGTTTTTGTAAACTGAAGCACATGGGTTCAATCCTGGGTTCAAGCCTTGTTCGACGTTTATGGAAGCTAGATGATATTTGGAAATGTACTTTCATTAGAACAGTGTAAAGAAAGGGTCAATTTGTATTGATATGGCCACTACGACCTGTATGCTCTAGCCGGCTGGCCCTCGCTACATATTCGTCGCCAGGACCCACTGGTTCCAGGTCATCTTTTTAGTCTATGCTAGGTAAAGCTCCACCTTATCTCAGCTCACTGGTCACGATAACAACACCCACCCGTTAGCACACGTTCCAGCAGGTATATCTCACTGGTCATCCCCCAAAGCCAACACCTCCTTTGGCCGCCTTTCCTTCCAGTTCTCTGCTGACAATGGACTGGACCGAATTGCAACAATTGTTCCAGTGTTGCCAACTTAGCGACTTAGTCGCTGTATTTAGCAAGTATCGACCCCTCTGAATACTTGCAGACATTTTCATTTTACTCACTTTTTGTCTCTTCCACAATGTTATTCTTATTCCTCACTCTACAGTGGCCATTACAATTACATGCACATGGACAATTATGCAAATTAGGTGATGACGTCATTTAGCAACTTCTAGCGACTTTTAGGACAGCCAATAGCTACTTTCCTTACTGAGGAGTTGGCAACACTGCTAACTTTAAACATCGGCTATCTGAGCAGCTAACTGATCGCTGGCAGCTGTACACAGCCATTTGTAAATTGCCCACCCAATCTACCTCCCTCATCCCCATATTATTTAATATACTTTCTGCTCTTTGCACACCAGTATTCTACTTGCACATCATCATCTGCTCATCTATCACTCCAGTGTTCATTTGCTAATTGTAAATACTTCGCTACTATTGCCTATTTATTGCCTTACCTTCCATTGCACGCACTGTATATAGACTTTCTTTTTTTTCTATTGTGTTATTGACTGTAGGCTTGTTTATTCCATCTGTAACTCTGTGTTGTTGTTTGTGTTGCGCTGCTTTGCTTCTTGGCCCGGTCGCAGTTGAATATGAACACTTGTTTCACCTAGCTTACTGATTAATTATAGGTGAAATTTAAAATTTAAGGAAACAAAAAAACAATTTATTTCACCAGAAAGGGGATGTAGCTCAGTGGTAGAGAGCATGTTCGCATGTATGAGGTCCTGGGTTCAATCCCCAGCTTCTCCCTTCAAAATTTTGCAATGCCCATTCCTACTTTCCAGAATGGTTGAATTCTCAGCAGGAACAGAGA